>NW_027105462.1:538819-543430 GCF_000696795.3 Halyomorpha halys | reverse complement strand
TGTAATAGTCGGAATCGACGAGCAGTTTCCTGTCTTTTCAGTCTTGTATGAGGATTCCATGTCAGTCTTTTGTCCAGATTTAGTTCTAAGCAACGGATCTGCTCAACAGGAATAAGTGGGGTATTATTAAAAGATACTGTGGGGCAAGACGAAGGTTTACGACGAAGGGTAAATGTTCTTTAATTCAAAATTTAAAAAAAATTGCATTGATATTTTAGCTGTGTAATGCCACCATATTTAAGAAATTAAACCAATATATTAACCAGCCTGCTTCGAAATGTTGTTTTGGTATTAAAATAAAGTAAAAATTCATAATAACTATTGTGTAATAGGTGTAAGTATCCTTTTGAACTGATGATTAAAAACTTGAAATTTATTTAAAAAAAAAAAAAAAAAAAAAAAAAAAAAAGATGCCAAGAAATTAAGAAGGGAATATATAATATAAAAATATATAATATGAAGAAGATAGTTAGGATTGTGGTCAAAAAGTACAAAATAGTTTTCACCTATTTATTATCGTTTCGCCCCATTTTGTAGCGCTGTTCAAGATGATAGCTAAACGGACTCGTAGAATAGAATACTGTTTAGCTATCTTGAACCGTCTTCTTCATATTTCAAAATTATTCGGTCAACTGTTTATATATGTAGAACATGTGAAATGAAAGTTTACAAATACAAAGTAAATGTGAAAGTTAATAAAACGTTAGATAAATAAATATAAGTGAATAAATAAGTAGATAATATAAGTGGTACTCTGTGTAGCTATCATCTTGAACAGCCCTGATGAAGCCCTACTAAGTGGGGCGAAACGTCGGATAATAAATTGTTGAAAACTATCTTGTACTTTTTGACCGCAACCCTGACCGTATTCTTCATTTTTTAAATTATATGAGATAAATAATACTACAACAAAGTAATATATAATATTAGAATAGTATCGATGTATACAAAAAAAATTTATATATCTTTATGGTATAATCATTATTGAAGAGAATTAATACAATCAGCCTCAAATTAGTGTCATTAAATATTAGTGTTCAATTATTCATTTATACAATATATGCAGAAACAGAAGAACAAAACAAAAAAAACAGAGAGGAGAGAAAAAAAAATGTAAATGATAACAATAGTATGCACTGAATTAAAAGAAAAAAAAGTAATAATAATAAAGAAATATATAAATAAAATAAAATACAATCATTATTTGTATAAATAAAAACATGAACTAACATAAAAAATATAATGAAATGTTATCAAAAATAATTTTTAAAAATATTAGGAAATGATAAAAGAAAAAAAAAAGTGAAATTACGAAACATTAATGAACTGATTTACAACTGTACAAATAATAAATACAATAAGTAAATATGTTGTATGTTTCATTTACACTTGAAAATCTTGGGAAGGTTTATTTATTTATTTATACTTTTAGCATTAATTTAAATTAGAAGGTCCCGTGGCCATCTTCTTTTCTGACACCTCGGAGGGTTATCAGAGATTGTTAAGGATGAAAGATTAAGAACTAATAGTTTAGGATGGGTAAGGGTTTTGGAATGAAAAAACGCATATCTGTTTTGGCCCAAATCTGCAACGAATGGGATATTAAGGTCTTAGTGGATGAGTTTATTTGTAACGTAATAAGGAGCATCAAGGGAAATTAATATAAGAAGTGTTTACAAGTAAATGATGTACATGACATAATGAAAAACTAGAAAATATATAAGTAAATTTGACGAAGCAAATAAATTATATATTGAGTTACAAAAATCAAAAGGAAGGTAAGAAGTTAAAATAAAAATAAAAGGGTTATTTGCAGGAGTAAGAAATGTTTTTCTTTCTCTTTCTCCTCTAATAAATATATTTTTGTTTCATAAACAGAAGTGAACTTTCATACGTTAGTTGCAACTAGGCGCACGACTCCAACCCAGACACTGACAAAACCACATCCATATTCCTGGCATAACGCGACATAAATTTCGCAAGCAGTGTTTCAACGTATCAGGTTTATGACGCGGCAAGGGGACATACCTAACTGAGCTTTGACGCCGTGATTCGGGCTAGATATTCTGGCAGGATTTATTTGACAGCCTAGAATGGACCTAGCCTCGGATATCAGATGGTCTATGGAGTGCGGTGGAGTGGTGGTGTGGTCAGCAGTGGGGTATTCGGGCCGGCCAGGTACACGTGGCGCTAGTCCAACTGCTTCTTAGCTACTGTCACACTTATTTATGGGACCTGTCTCGTAATAACTCGGCGAACTCTCTCTTCTCCGAGCCGACACGGGTTTTTATAAAAAAATATTTTTTTAGGGAATAGAAATAATTGGACGATTATTAGATGACAGTACATATAGTGTAATTTCGATAATCCGAACTAGCGTTAAAAATAAAAACATTTTTTTTTTTAAACTCAGAGGAATAACATTTTTATTTTTTTTTTTTTTAATATTTATTTATTGCTATTTACAACTATACATTATAATACATTTAGTAAATCTTATCTAAGTTAAATTGGAGTGTTTCAGGCGTGTAGAGAAACTACCCATTGGTAGCACTCTAATGATATATTACATTAGCTGGTCTCGTGGCCATCTTCTTTTCAGGCGCCTTGAAGGATTGTCAGGAATGGAAGAGGATGCAAGATTAGAAACTAGGGGGTTTGAGTGGTTAGAGAGTTTATAATGGAATCATTTTTATTTAAAAATAAAAGTACATATGTATAGTGTACATTTTTAATTTCCCAATCTATTAGTACAAGAGCCGGGAAGAAAAAAAGGCAGTTATCTCGCCCCAAATTTTGATTACTTCAATAAAAAATATGTATAATTTCTAGTCAAAATTGATGACTCTGCAAAGCATAGGTAGGGGGATTAAAAAATGACGGCTGTTTCAAAACCTTAAAAAAACATTGATTTTTCATTCTGAGTTCTATATCTTAAAAATTACCAAAAACACTAGAAAACCTAAGAGCACACTGTTTAAAGAAGAGTAAATTTGCTGAAATATGATCCCTAAAAGAGATATTTACGTCCAATATTTCTCGAGATTTAGCTTTTTAAAAAGCAAAATTTCTTAAAAATCTAATGAAAGATTAGTAGTTAGTTAATTTATTTTGAGAAATCTATATATATGGAACTATGTGACGTACAGATGTCTATTAGCACTCAAATTAAAGCTAGTATTATGGACTATAAAGACGTTTATGACCTTTACCTTCGTAGGAATAGTAGTTTCATGAAATATGCTAAAAAAAATTGATTTATAGTTGTTTAAAGAATAATGTTATTGCCAGCTGAATTTTCTCAAAAAAAGTAACTTTTTATTTAAGGCAAGCCGAATTACTGGAGTGTTACTGGGTGTAATGAAGTTCGGATTATCGAGTTTACACTGTATAAGGGGAAAAAGTTTTTTGTTTTTTTTTAATAATTTATATATTGTTATTTACAACTGTATACAATTATATACAACTAGTAAATTTGCTATAAGTTATAAAATGACATGATACAAACATAAGAAGAATCTACCCATTGATAGAACTCCAATAAAACTTCTAGAGGAGAAGATCTTGGGGCCGTCTTTTCAGAACATAGGTGGATTATCGGATAATGAAGAAGTCAGGTTAGAAAAAAGTGGATTCGGGTGGTTGGGAATTTGATCTGGTTTTGGCCAAAACGGCATATGAAACATTGAGGTCCTGATGGACGACTTGATTTGTGACTTCGATGGTTTTTGTAGTGGAGCCCCAAAGCTCAGGAAAAAAGTAATATGCGAGATAAGGAGCTGATATTTAACGAAGGTAAGTCGAAAACATATATATCGCACTAGTATTTCTGAAGTGATACAACTCAAAAATCGGTGTTTTTGAGTTATGACTATGAAAGAAATTGGTAAATATATCTTTATGAATCATCAAAACTGTATCAACCTAGCTTCAGAGCTTGTCCGCCAGAGGGCACTTGTGTCACTCTTGCTGCCTTAATGCTATTCCCCCTCCATAGGCAAGAGTGTCACATTGTCAGTTGTCTTGAATTTTGAGTTGTGTCACTTTAGAAATACTAGTGCGATATATATAAACAGTATATATAATATAGTATTACAAAAAATAATGTTAAAAACCTTAAAATACACACCATAAAATAATTTATTGCCATGTTAGAAAAATATAATTTGAAGCACGATACTGGACAAGGATATTCCATTTCAGACATAAAACGAAAATAAAATTGAAAAATAAAACGAATAAAAGATAACCTAGATTCTATTTGGAGTCATCAGAAGAAGAGATTTATCAACTGACTCAAAAATAAAATACACCTTTAGCAATTAAGGATCAAAGATTGGACCTCTGCCAGTGCAGGTAGGAACTAAAGCTCGAGCGAATTATACACAACATTTGAAACACATCTCATCCAACTTTAATAAGATATATTTTTGCAATTAGTTCAGAATTACTCTCAAGTAATCGCGAAGCTCATATTTCACGTCAAGGTAACCGGTTAATTTATACTTCGAGATAATTCTAACCCGATCTAACCAAACAGATATGCGTCTTTTTATTCTAAACTCCTTAAGCATCCTAACCCATTAATTCTTAATCTTTCATCCTTAACAA
>NW_027105462.1:513291-537544 GCF_000696795.3 Halyomorpha halys | reverse complement strand
TTTAAATTAATGTGAGGAAGAAATTATATTGAAGATGTCCTTGAGGATGGCTAAAATGGCCGAAACGTTGGACTGGTGAAAAATAAAAGTGTTGAGACAAAAATGGATGCAAATTTTTGATTTATTTAATAAATAAATTAATATATTTAGCTATTTATAGGTAATGTCATAGGTAAATGACATTATATAATAAAAATGTATGGAGAAAAAAATAAAAATTACTT
Organism: Halyomorpha halys; assembly: GCF_000696795.3. Lineage (NCBI taxonomy): Eukaryota > Metazoa > Arthropoda > Insecta > Hemiptera > Pentatomidae > Halyomorpha > Halyomorpha halys. The sequence continues at coordinate 537,320 of NW_027105462.1, read as the reverse complement.
CTACACGACATAGCCAATATGTAAAAAACTTGGCACTGGTTTAGGGCTCTATAAACTGCAAAGGGCGCAAATTAGTACCAGAGATATAAAATAAATGTTTGAAAAGTTTTTCTTTATTTGAAACCAATATTTTGCCCTTATTAAGGCATTAAATCTAAATGGTAATATAAAAGCAGTATACGATTTTTTAAGAGTGTAACAAAGTTTATATTCATTTTTAGCACCTCAAGAAATACTGCAAGAGCCCAAGAAGAGAAAAAAAGGCATCTCGCCCCAATTTTTTATTACTTTGATGAAAACTATGTATAATTACTTGTCAAAATTGATGAGTCTGCCAAGTATAGGTAGTGGGAATAAAAAATTGTGGTTGTTTGAACTTGTTTGAAACCCTAAGAGAACGTCACTTAAAGATGAACAAATTTGCTAAAAAATGAGCCCTAAAAGAGTTATTTACATTTAATAGTTCTCAAGGTAGCTTTTTAAAAAGCAACATTTCATAAAAATGTTGTATTGTACGTACTGAAAGATTTATATCTCAAAAATCTTTTGACGTACAGATGTCTATTAGCACTCAAATTAAAGCTAGTTTAATGAGCTATAAATTAGTTTATGATGTTCATCTTCGTAGGAGTGTTAGTTTACATGAAATTTACTAATATAAATTGATTATAGTTGTTCGTATAAATTTTTATTTACCAAATTTATAATCATATGTGAATATCATAAAAACTACAACCCCTACGATGATAAGTGTAATAAACTACTTTATAGTAAGTTAAATTTCCTTTATTTTGAGTGTTGGCAGACATATGTGCGTCTTATGGATCTAGAGATATATTTTTTCAAAAATCTAACATTTTTTACGAACAACTAGAAATTAACATATAGGTAATAGTGATGGACAGTTATACTAAAATAAGAATAAAAATAAATAAATGAAAATAAAAAGTACATAAAAATAAATAAATCTCTCTCAAAATATATACAAACAAAAGGATAAAGAAAATGGACATGATCAAACTATGTGTATGAAACAATAAATAGCAATAGGGTAGAGCAGAGCTCATAAGATCTCAGCGCATCCCTCTCACCACATCACTGGTAGTGAGCCAATGGAGGTTGAGCAAGTGCACTAAAGCCGCAAACTCAATGGTTATATTAACATAGAAATTTGAAAAATTGCAGAGGGGTCATGAACGATTAAATGAACAACAGCAACCGATAGGAAAAAATTTTACAAATAAATAAAAGTGAAAATTTACTAATTTGTAAATTCTTTGAAAAGTGGTATTTAAGGGATTTCTATTCAAACGACGTTAAAAACGAATAATATTTATTTTGTTCTTTTCATTTTCATTAGTGAAAAAAAAAAATCATTTAATAGAATAAGTGATATTTTATTCTTATACTTTAGGAAGAGACAAAGTTGTTGATGTGAGTTATTTCTTAACCATTCAGCTTGTCCAGAAGGCCTCAAGAATGCGTGTTCAGTTATATAAGGTGAGGTAGTTGACAAGGAAGATGGCGAGATAGGAGACTAACGGGTGATACCCGTTATATCTCGGAGGATGGTAACCTCGTCCTCCCGCTTACTATTCCGATAAACACGAGAGAGAAATGCAGATCTGGAGAGTAGCTAGCCTCCAGAGTCATGCAGGAAGATGGCTTCGTCCTGCCGGGTACTATTCCGACAGAGGCGAAGGAGTTATGTTAGCCCGGAGGATCAATCGGGGGTTCTTTAAGACCCTATAGGCCTAATGCATACGGCTGAGACCGAGAAGCGATCTTATCTTATTTGCTTGAGGTAGTTTCGTGCTTTATTTTGGCATCGTTTATTTACTATTTTACCGACAGCAATATGTACAAAAATTAATAATGTGTATAAATAACAATATGTTTTTATAAAATACACTAATATATAAATTTGAGAGCTTCGGTGAGGCTCGAGGTGCTCTACTCTAGTGGATTGTAGTCGAACTTCTTTTTCCACCCGCTACAAATTGATTGGCATATAATGAAATGAAAAAATAACTTTATTCTGGGACATATGTCCCCTAAGAATAATTACATGGTTCATATAGTGAGATTTTTATCTGGCGAGCGTTTACAAATTTTCAGATAGTAGAATGAAATTACATTGGTATATTGGCTTTACTACTGTTTATAATGTTAATCAATACCTGCCTATTTATTTGATTACAAAGATGTGGAGGTTTGGTTATTCAAAAAATGAAGGAATAGGTGTTGTTTAAAGGAGAGAATGGATGAGGACTGGCGAATGGAGATGGGAAGAGAATTCCAGAGGGAGGTTGCACGTATGACGAAGGATTTGCTAAAGAAGAAGGTTCTATAGGAGGGCATATATAAATCAGTAGGATGGGATCTGGTGTTTAATGAGTGGATGGATGAACGAAGAGTGAGGAGATCTATGATATAGGTAGATTTTTTGATGTTAAGAACTTGGAATAGAAAAACACCAAGGAGGTATTGCCTTCGGGAGGTTGGGTAGAGCCACTTCAACTCGGAATACCAGCGGGAGACTTGAGAGTGCCTAGGGAACCCAAAGATAAATCTTACAAAGCAATTCAACTCTAGTCCTGCAGATAGCCCTCCGTACACCAAGGATCCGTAGTCGAAGTGGGGGAAGACGAGAGAGGATACTAGGAGCTGACGAGTGTTCTGAGGAATGGAATTACGGAATTGTTTGAGTACAATTATAATAACCATGAAAAATGTATAATTTTTTAACTACGCGCCAAAAGTGCTTAATTTTTTTTTTTAACCGAAAAAATCGGAGCAGCCTATATTCTTCCCAGGAAAATCCTGAACATTTAGTAAAAATCCCTATCACAATCGAAGGAATGGTATGGCTAATAAAGTAATACAATATTGGTATGCCATAAAGTTTGAACGAACAAATATTGATTTTTATTTAAATGATCTCGAGGTAATTGATTTCTTAGATGTCCGTTTTATTTAACAATCCTTTGGCATCCTTTAAATAACAATAAAACGGACTATGTAAATCAATTTAATATGTGTTAAGTATGTAATAACAAATGTGAATACTAGTTACAAACCCTCACCCGTAGTTTGTACTTGGACGACAGATCTGATAGACAAACAGTTATCGCGGGTCGAGGGTGCCAAGAAAAAAGACAGATGCTGTTAATAATTTAATACAACATAAATTTGTCCCATCATTAGGGAACTAATTAGAAGAGATTCTATTTCTAGGAGCTTTATCTCTCGTGCGGACATTAACCCCATTCCGTATAATCTACTAGCGTTCTGGCCATCTCCGACATTTTGTAGGACGGGATCCAATCGGAATAAACACCTGTAACCAAACAATGGAAGGAATTGTTTTCAAAAGTATTTCCTTCAGGAGGAAATAGAAATATTTTAAAGTATTTCTGGATTAAGGAATTTTTATATTGTTTAACAAATCAGGAAAATATCTCGCTAATTAGTACGGAAAATAATCACAAAAACGAAATATTAAATAATTTGTAAAAATTAATTATAGTAAAATAATTGTTCATTTGGATTAATAGTTTTACGAATAAGACAGTAAGATGGTCCAAATGGCAATAAAAAAAATAGAAAAAAAATTTTATGCCACTAACGTTTCGCCCTCTACCAATTCCTTTAATAATGTTACTCTTACCCCTGTCGAACCTTGGACTACATTTGGACAAACGATTAACCTGGACTTACTAGACAAACGGTCTAAACTTCCAATTCATTCCAAATGACTGATCTACATGACTGTAATAAGCCCAATCCAAAATCCTTCGTAAAATCCTCAATGCTCCTTACTTTGTCACAAATAAAATCATACATAAAGACTTTAATGTTCCATATGTAAACGAATCTAACCCGAATCAGATATCACTCCTTCCATTACAAACTCCCTAACCACCCAAACCCACTAGTTTCTAACCTTGCTTCCTCTTCCATTCCAGATAATCCTCTGAGGCACCTGAAAAGAAGATGGCTACGAGACCTGCTAATGTAACACGTCATTAGAGTGCTACCAGTGGGTAGTTTCTCTATATGCCTGTAACACTACAATTTAACTGAGATCAAATTTACTAAATGTATTATAATGTACAGTTGTAAATAGCAATAAATAAATTAAAAAAAAAAAAAGGTTCACCCTACTTTGTAGGGCTTCATCAAGGCCATATGAAAAAGGGATACGAACATTATAAAGTATGTTGAGACTACAATATTATAATAGAAAGAAATATAAAGAAAGTTTATATTGTTTAACTTATCAGGAAAGAAGATGGTCTCGAGACCTTATACTGTGAAAATGTTTTTAGAATGCTACCAACCAATGGGTAGTTTCTTTACATGCCTGTAACATTCCATTACGTTCTTACTACAAATTTACTTGTTGGATTCTATGGACAACAAATGTCAATAAATAAATAAAATGTATCAGGAAAATATAGCAGTATTAAATTATTAGTAAAAATAACCACTATAAAATGATTTTTTGTCGGATTTAATAGTTTTTGTTCGGTCTATACAGGTATACGGGCATTATAATTATAATTATAATGGTAAAGCTAATACATTATGATATAAAGAAAGATATTAAAAAAAATAATATTTAAAAGATTTATGAAATATAATTGTTATTAATTAAATAAAATAAATCAATACCGCAACAACCCATGAAAGGTCAGGGATGCAGTACTTTGTTGGGTAGTACTGTAATTAGACCAACGGTTGTGCAAGAAGGTGATCATGCCAGAATTACGCTCAACTGCAAGATTTTTCCCTAATTAAGGGTACCCACCTTATGAGGCTGGATACATCGTTCATTTTTAAATATATATTTTATATTATTTTTTACCACACCATAGTATTATTTTATATTATCTTATTTACTTACTTTTTTTATAAATTTTAGATGTTTGTGTCCCTGATGAAACTCTGCTACGTGGAGCAAAACGGTGTCTCATAATAAACAGTTTATTTTCTATTTGGGTTTATTATTATATGCGTCTTTTCATTCCAAACTCCTTATCCATCCTAACCTATTAATTCTTAATCTCTCATCCTTAACAATACCAGATAATCTTCCGTGGCGTCTGAAAAGAAGATGGCCATGGGACCTTCTAATTTAGTTTAATACCACCAATGGGTGGCTCCTTCCCAAGATTTTCAAGTGTATATGAAACATACAACATATTTACTTATTGTATTTATTATTTGTACAGTTGTAAATCAAATTAAATAAATAAATAAGAGTTTATTTTTCATTTATTTAAATGTCACTTGTATACTCTTATTTTAGTTTTAACTATATTTTAAGAGGAATAACAAAGCTACGGTAATAGAAAATAAAGGAAAATTTGGTGCTGTGCGCTACATTAGAGTAGGGATGGGATATCGATATCGATATCGAAATATCGATATTTGGTCTCCGATATCCGATATTTTTATATAAATGTTAAGTAACCGATAATATCGGAATAAAAAAAAAAAAGTAACCTCAAAAAACTGTGATTAAAAGCAATATTGACAATATGCACCCCGATGTATTGTTTTCAATAGGACCATTTGATCTTTGATGATCGGCAACAATTTTTAAAATTATTTTATTGATATTTTAGTTTTTAATTTTCTAGTCTTTTTAAACAAAATATCGATATTTTGATAAAATAATAACGGATTATTGTGGCTCATTTAGAAAATATTGAAATAAACATGTAATTATCAAAATAAAATATCCGTATTCCATTTTTAAATTTTCTATACTAAACAATTATATTTTAGTTTATGTTTCTTATATTTATGAAATAGTTTTCGTGGTGTTGCTTTGCTTCATTGTTATTGAGAGTTTCTTATATATTTTGGTTATTCTTATATATTCTTTTATAATTTTTATTTGGTTATTATTATATATTCTTATATATTTGGTGTCATGCTATGTTATCATTTTTATTACTTTAATAATCGTTAAATTTTCGATATCGATATTTTAGTGCCGATATAATATCGATATCGACATTAGGGTAGAAATTAATTCTCGGTCGAATGAACGACGACGACGCTAAAATCTCCTGAGGAGATCAAATCACCAAAAAATAATAAAAAGAATATTCCCTTACCCCCCTCCTCCGAAATCCCATTATCTGGAATTATAAAACAGCCTGGTCGAAATGTCGGAATACATTGAAATATTTGTCAGTGCTTTATTTCAAACGACAATCTCTCGAAAATCCTTGGGGTTATTACCCGTCGTCATCATAATTTATAATAATTCATAGTTGTTTGGCTCAAGGAGAGGATATATTGCTTTAAATATGACTAATTATAGGTAATGCTTTGACGAAGACGTGGGGCCTGTCAGAGAAGGCCAGGTGGGATAGGTGTTGACACAATGCTGGCTAAATAAAGACCAGCCTGTCATTGTTGTCTCTAATGGCCTTATTAATGACACAGCTCGCTGCCAGGTGGCGGTAAGCGAAACTCCTCGCTGCCATCTATATCTGGCCTATGTCTCCCTCCAGCCATCTATCTGGCGCCGGTCAAACACCCTAAAAAGTCAGGTAGTTCAAAACAAACAGAACAGTAGTTTAGGAGTCGGTGTATGATTAATATCAAGCAAAATATTTTCTGAACAGGGTATACCAAAGAAGTTAGTAAATCTCATGTGCATGTTAGTTTAATAAGGTACGAATCTGTAATCATTATTCTGAAAAATTCCAGGTCCGGTCGGGTTTAATACAAGGTGATTCTTTATTACCTATCTTATTTAGTCTTTTTTTTTTTTATTAAATAATTTTATTTATTAATAGATATTACAATAGGTAATAGTGATGAATGATCTCATACATATTAAAATAAAATAAAATAAATAAATGAATGAAAAAAAACATCTCTTAAAATATATACAAACAGAAGAATAAACAAAATGAATAAAAATATATGAAAACAAAAAAATATAATCTCTAGTCCCATTTACACTCTAATATACAATATTTACACAATCGACCTGCGCATCCCTCTCGCCGCATCATTGCTAATGAACCAGTGGAGGCTGAGCAAGTGCGCTAAAGCCACAAACACTCACCTTGAGTGGAGAATCTGACCATTGCCAGAACTCCAATTGTCCATTTTTACTTTAATAAGTCTCTTGGCCACTGCCGTTTCAACCTTCTAGGTGGGCTGTAGGGATGGGTGGAACTAGATAAGGTTTGAACCAAAGGATTAGGATGGTTGGAAAGGTTTATATGGAATTTTGAGAATTTGGTTGGTATGAGGTCAAGGACAAAAGGGATATGTAGGTCATGGTGTAGTGTTCTGTTGGAAACATAATAAATAGGGTGCATTAACTATGGTTCTAAGGATTTTGAATTGAAAGGATTGGATAAGTTTGATGTTTGACGGTTTAGCTGTTCCTCAAAGTTCAAGTCCGTAGGTCCAGATAGATCGGAGTATAGTTTTATAAATTAGTAGTTTGTTTTCTAGTGAAAGGAACTAGGTCTTGAAATAAATACGGATAAAACAAAATACATGATTAGCAGTAGAAGTGCGAGCAATTTCGGTAATATAGATATAGGAGGAAATATGTTTGAACAGGTAGATAGGTTTAAGTATTTAGGTTCTACGGTAACTAGAAAAAACGAAATTAATGAAGAAATAAAAGCTAGTTAGAAGGCGGGAAATGCCTGTTATTTTTCAATTTTGAAAGTGCTAAGCTCGTGCCTTCTATCGAGGAACTTAGAATTTATAAAACCATTATCCTTCTCACTGTTATTTATGGATGTGAGACGTGGCCTCTTACGCTAAGAGATGAACAGCGCCTTAAGGTTTTCGAAAATTAAGTATTACGCAAAATATTCGGCCCGAAAAAGGATGCATTAACTCGAGAATTCAGAAGATTACACAACACTTAATTAAGGGACCTACACCCGGTAAATATAATTCAATGCTTTTTATATTAGTTGTTGCTAATTAGTCGTCTAGTATAACTCATTACCAGCCCTATCTGCGTACGTTTTGTTTGTTTGGACATTTTTATTGTTGATTGTGGCTATTATTATGCATTATGAGTCTGCGTATTAATTAGTTTGACCTGTAGTTGCAATGCATATGGATTAATAATTTTGACCATTACAACAAGACCCTGTCTGCCCTCAATTAGTAGTAGTGTGGTCATTTTGTTTTTTTGTACATCTTCAATGTTTCCACTGCATTTATGAATATTAATATGGTCTTTTTTGTTTTTAGCCTTGTTGAAGACCTGAATTTAGGTCGAAACGTTGCCTCGAATAAATATATATTTTTTTATTTGCAGACCGCACCCCCTTCCTTCCTCCTGACCATCTTCTCCTCATAGTAATCTACGGTAAACCATGAAAATCTCCTAATATCGATAGTTAAAAATAAATACTATTTAGTTTAGCAACTACTAAGGAAATGATACTACATCGAACCGAATGAGGACAGATTACCATGGAAGATACATTACTAACGGGCGAGATGACAAGATACCTGCGAAACGTCACAACCAGTGCTGACTAAATCAACCGGTATGGGATCATTTAAATCGGGGCGAGGTCGGAGAGAGTGATGTATAGGGCCGCCCTGCTACAACAGGACAACTAAACTACTCAACTACTACACTACTACACTGCTATACACTGTCCTCTCTCACTTACTAGCAGGATGTACCTGTTAGAGGCTAGTGCTCTACATACACACCTGTGCTGCGATGAGATATCAATTTATTTTGTACACTACGTTTTCATTTGTCAATTCTTCAAGAGACTCTCTTATTCTTATAGTTATTATAAAAGAGGACAAAAGTCAATTATTTCACCCAAATTTTTCATTTCTTTAATAAATCTATGTACATTAGAAGAAGATTGTTGACCGTATGAAGTATAATATAGAAAGATAGTCCGGGTGGCGGCCAATAAATGTATCAAAATAGTAAAAAAAACAACTATTAATTGTTAACGAACGTTTCGCCCCACTTTACAGGGCTTCATCAGGGCTGTCAGATTGAAACTGAGCGGACAACTGCAAACTGTTACAGTCCATGAACAACTTCAATTTTCTGCTCTGTTTAAATCTAACAGCCACGAAGAAACCTTGCAAAGTGGGGCGAAACGTTGGATAACAATAACTAGTTTTTTTTATTACTATTTTAATACATTTATTGGCTGCCACCTGGACTATCTTCCTACAATCAGTTGTCCGCTCCTTTTCAATCTGACAACCCTGATGAACCACTGCAAAATGGGGCGAAACGTTGTTTAACAATAAATAGTTTTCTTTTAGTATTTTGATAACTTTATTGATCGCCACCTGAACTATATTCCTACAAAAAATATTTATATTTACTTGACAAAATTGACAATACGTGAAAAAATGTTTTTTTTTCATTCGGAACCTCATATCGTTAAAACTACCTACAACACTGGAAAATATAATAGAACATTTGCAAGTAAATTTGCTAAAATATTTTTATTTATTAAAAATAACAGGGGTATAAAATGTAAAAAAGTAAGATATAATAAGAAAAATTAAAGGTAGTAAATAGTAAATGTAAAGGGTAATAGTAACAAATAGATAAGAAAAGAAATATTAAAGAAATCAAAAAAACTCAAATAGTATAATTCTACTATTTGAGTTGTTTTTTTTTTCCCGCACCCGGACCATATTCCTTTCATCTTTCCACACGGTCAATCAACATCTTCCAGTATTTTTTATTAAATATTTATTTATTGCTATTTACAACTGTACATTATAATACATTTAGTAAATCTTATCTAAGTTAAATTGGAGTGTTACCAATGGGTAGTAGCACTCTAATGATATATTACATTAGCTGGTCTCGTGGCCAGCTTCTTTTCAGGCGCCTCGGAGCATTGTCAGGAATGGAAGAGGATGCAAGATTAGAAACTAGGGGGTTTGAGTGGTTAGAGGATGAAAGGAGTAATATCTGGTTCGGGCTAGATCGGTTACATAGGAAACATTAAGGTCTTTATGTATGATTTTATTTGTGACAAAGTAAGGGGCATTGAGGATTTTACGAAGGATTTTGGATTGTAAGGATTGAATACGAGAGGAATTCGAAGGTTTAGTGGAACCCCAAAGCTCAACTCCATATGTATAGCCATGTAGAGTATTAGCGTTATTACAGTCATGTATATCAGTCTTTTGTAATGTGTTTGCTAAAATATAAACTCTAATAAAGCTGTTTTACGTTCAATAATTCCCAACTCACAGTATTTTAACACCAACATTTCATAATGAAATAAGTGTTGCGGGGGGCGCCTACCGATCTTAGATAATAACAGGTGTCTCAAACCTAGCTGTTGCAACGATAACTTTTCGACAGGTAGCGCTGAGGTCGTCCCTGTAAAATAGCAGTATGGGTACCACGTGCTAATGATTAGGTTACCTCAGTGCACCAGTCTTTACAGAAAAAGTATAATTATATTATACAGCACCAACATCAATGAGAAACCGACGTGGGCAGCTGCATGAAGTAGACTAACCGCTTTATTTATTCCTGGCCAGGTTTATTAAAAACATTACTAGTAAAGCATGGACAGTTAAGGTAGTGTTTCATTTGATTTTTGTAAATAGTACATAATTTTTCCTTGATTAATCGTGCACGCGCTATAGTAGTTATTAATATATTAGTTCATATTTGTTTCTTAGGTTAGGTTACTTTCATGTATAAGGAAGCATGTTTATTTTTACCATGATTTTATTTTCTTGTATTTACAATAAAAAGGTGTTTTTGTTTAAAGTGTGTTTGTTGATTTCCCTTGGAGCTCACCTAAGTAAAATATAGTAACAATAAAAAACGAGGTAACAATATAAGGAAAAATCAGTAGTGTATTTATTTTGTGAAATCTATATCTCAGGATCATTAAACGTACAAATGTTTATCAGCACTCAAATGAAAACTAGTTGCACGAACTATAAAATAGTTTTTGACATTAAATTAGCTTTAATTTTAGTGCTAGCAGACGTCTACTCGTATTAATCTAATGGTTCCTGAGATTAAGATTTCCTAAAATAAATTTTCAAGCTACTGATTTTTTATATATCTTATATTTTTATTATATCTTGGGAACTATTGAACGTAAATATATCTATTAGGGCTCATATTTTAGTAAATTTAGTCATTTTTAAATGATTTTTTTAACGTTTTACAATAGCCTCCATTTTTATTCCCTCCAACTATACTTGGCAGATTCATCAATTTTTACTAGTAATTATACAATGTTTTAATTAAAAAAGATCGAAAATTGGGGAGAAATTACTTTTTTGCATAGGGCTTTTATCACAAGAAATAACACCTCCAAACATATATTACACCATAACATATATGTTTATTGCAATTGCAAAGCTATCGATATCCATCCAATATTGATACTTGTACCGGCCAGAGACTGATAAAAAGTCACAGAACAAGATAAAATCGATCCGATACCAGAACATCGATCTTTATATTGAAAAATACCGGGAGCAAGACATGTCGATACCACCGGAGAATCGAAATTTATGACTTCTATAATGTTTAGAGATAATTATAGTTTTAGAGTCGGTGCAGAAAATTTAATGATTAAATATATAATTTACCATAATATGCAGATTATTATTTTCAGTCGGCGATTCGATATTTAGAGAGTTGGAGTAGAATTGTTTTTGTTTCACCCAAGCACTTAAATAATAAAGGTGCAATAATATATATGAGACAGTAACTTGGCAGTTGCTTGATGAATTATCAACTGTCAAGTGTGATAGTAAAGCCACGATAGTAGATGATATAATGAGAAAAGGTGCACAGTTTATATCAAACTTTGCTACGATGTCTGAAAACTGTTAACATGTAGACGAAGCCTTCATGATATTTACTAACACTTCACTAGTTACAAATAGTATACCACAATTATACATAAATAATACAATTACACAATGCAGGCATAATAGAATAGAATAATACTTAGGAATGGGTAGCTCAATAGTAAGGCACTGTACTACTAACTCCAAGGGTTCGAATCCGGCTGTGGCAAATAATTATTTTCTGTTTCACTTTAACCTTGAGTCAGCCCTGTGGGTTCGGGTCCACGGTTTTTTGTTTTTTTTTACTACAACAATGCCCAGTAAACTGTGTTCTTTATTACATTATATTGCACATTACACATGTATGTTTATAAATATATAATATAGAAAATATTATAAATATAGAGGATACATCGATTATTATTTTTAATACACAAATTAAAAAAAAAAAAGATATAACTCTTCATATGAAGATAAAACTGAAAATAAAATTAAACATCTTCCCTTGACGAATATAGATTAAGTAGAACGAGGAGGCTGGAGGAATATGGATATTATTGCTATAAAATAGAAATCTATCGCCATAAAATGCTTCATAAAATCTCTATCAAGTTGATTTAATATGCGCCATTTCCCGTTTCTCATTTTATGGTTGTGTTTTCCTTTATTTTATGAAGTGTGAAATCTGAAAGCATAATATTTATTTTTTTAATATATTCTTTATTTGATATTTTAGTTTTATTATTTTTTAATAAATTAGTATAAAAATTAAACGTTTGAAAAGAAAGTGAAATGTTGCGTGCTAATATCGATAAAATAATGTAAAACTTCTTTCTGTAGTTTTATGTTGTGTTCCAAAATATCTATTTAGAATTACATTTAAGGAACCGACTGCACTACAGTATTAATGTTCCTTTACCTTTTGAACAGATCTACCTTGGATCTATCTGGACAAAGGACTAACACTAGACTGAAAAGACAGGAAACTGCACGTCGATTCCGACTATTACAACATTTACTAGACAAACGGTCCAAACTTCCAATCCATTACAAAAGGCTGATCTACATGACTATTATAAGGCCTATTTGGACATACGAAGTTGAACTTTGGGGCTCCACTAAACCATCGAATTCCTCTTGTACCCAATCCTTACAATCCGAAATCCTTCGTACAATCCTCAATGCTCTAACTTTGTCACAAATCAAGTCTTTCATCAGGACCTAAATGTTCCTTATGTCCGATTTGAACCAGATACCAAACTTTTCATGATAAACTTCTCATCCACACAAACCAACTTGCTTCTGACCTTCTCCTTCATTACCTGATAATCATCCTACGGGTCTAAAAAGAAGATGACTCCTCAAATTATGCTAAATTATGGTCGTATTGATCATAATGTTATTCCAGAAGGGCAAGAAGAGCAGGCTACCTCAGCGGTTCGTCGTGGATGGCGAGAGTCGGAACATCTCCAACAACATCCTCTACCTGGGCGTGATTCTCGACAGGCACCTCACCTTCTCCAGCCACGCCAGGAAGAGACTAAAGCTGGCCCGGCAGAAGTCGCTTAGGTTCTACCACTTGCTTACTTCACAACAGATCGCACTACGCCTGAAACTCAAGATATACAAGGCCATCATACGTCCGACGCTGCTCCATGGTGCACCACTCATGCGAAACCTCTACAAGACTACGCTCTCCAAACTGCAGAGTTTCCAGAACTCCTCCTGAGGCGAATAGTCAGAGGAACCACACTCCAGCGGGCCAGGAACAGAGTAATATGTGAGGCGGTCCAACTCCCGTCTGTGCCGTAATTCATAGGCCGTAGGCACATCAAATTCTTTGTTGGGCTGAAAGCCTGTGCCAACCCTCTATTCCGTGAGATCACCCCTCCACCAAGACCTGGGAGGTGGCAACGCACTGTTCCCTTGGGAGGGACTTCTGGCTCTGCAGCCTGAAGTCATCACTTCAACACCACCAACAGGAATAGCCCCTCCCTGTTCCTAGTGAGTATCCAGGCAAACATGGCATCACTGTTGACACCGCCTTCAGCGGACCCGGAAACCATTCTTATAATGTCATCCCGGCAAAAGATAATGAAATAGCCGGTATATGTGTATATATTTGTAAATGTCTATTTCTTTGTTCCAGGAGGTACGAAAAAAAAAATATGGTCGAAACATAGGGTAAGTTAAATAAGTTTTATTTTTCAACTTATTTGTGTTATTCTCTGACCCCCCCCTCCCAACCATCTTCTCTTCATATATTTAATATTAAGCTCAGAAAAAAACAATAACTTTCAATAAAAGTACACATAGCGATAAAATTCATGAAAATGCAATAAAGTGAAGAGACATGAAGTGAAGGGAATGTATTCCACAACGTGATCCCCCCGCTTCGGAGTGATTTAAATACAAATGAACGCCAGGACTGAGGCGAAGGAGACATCACAAGACTGCGGCGACAGCGGGCATCCTGATTGGTGAGGCGTGGGGGAAGATCGATGGCTGAATACGACATACTGTCTGCGAGAGATGTAGTTGCTTTTAGAAATATGTATAACATTATATTTCAACCTAATGTTCATCAAAAGCAAGGAGATGAAAAATATTCGCTTAAAACTTTTCAGTTATGTCACTTTTTTAAATACTCATTGCATGAACTAATAATATTGGGTCAATTCATATTAAATGTCCGTTTTATTATTTTAGAAATTCAAAGTTGGATTAGTGAACTTTTGTTATCCGTTACGTTTTTCTTAAAAGATTATAATGAGCTGTTATTAATCCTCTTTTTTTTATAATAATTAGTATCATAGCATATCAATAATATAATAATATCAAATAATCATAATTAACAACGAAAAGACCATTCGCCGGCGGTTTGTAAATTTTTGGCTTGTTACACAGATTTGAATAACCAATCCAGAAGAAGCAATTGATGATGAATTTTGGCTTGCTGTGGAAGAAAACTCTTACAAACCCGCACATAACCCAGACTGAAAAGACATGAAACATCGTCGATTTCGACTATTGCAGCACTTACTAGACAAACGTTCTAAATTGCCAATTTATTACAAAAGACTGATCTACATGACTGTAATAAGGCCAATCTGGACATACGGAGTTGAGCTTTGGGGCTCCACTAAACCATCAAATTCCTTCCGAATCCAATCCTTACAGTTTAAAAACCTTCGTAAAATCCTCAATTCTCCTTACTTTGTCACAAATCAAGTCATCCATCAGGACCTCAATGTTCCATATGTTGCCGATTTGGCCAGAACCAGATATTATTCCTTCCATAATAAACTTCCCAACCACTCAAATCCACTTGTTTTTAACCTTGTTTCTTCTTCATTACCTAATAATCCTCCTAGGCCTCTGAAAAGAAGATGGCATCGAGATCTCTAGAAATGTTATTGGAGTTCTATCAACGGGTAGATTCTCCACATGTTTGTATCTTGTCACCTACAGCAAATTTACTTGTTGTATATATTTTTATACAGTTGTATATAACAATAAACAATCTTATAAAAAAAAAAACAATAAAACATTTCCTGTGAACGAAACGACCAAATAGTTCACAAAATGACCATGCATGTTCATATTTTATTAAGTTTATAAGAAAGTAAGATGATTTAGAAAGTCAATGTATCGTTTAATGTAAGTTCTATAAAATATTTAATTTTCTTTTTAAAACTTTTTTTTTAAATATCTTTATTGAAATTCACAACTGTACATTATAATATATTCAGTAAATTTGATATCAGTTATAATTGAGTGATACAGGTGTGTAGAGAAACTATCCATTGTAGCACTCTAATAACGTTTTTACTTTAGCAGCTCTTGTGACCATCTTCTTTTTACCACGGAGGATTTTCAGAAATGGAAGAGGAATCAAGGTTAGAAACTAGTGGGTTTGGGTGGCTAGGGAGTTTATAATAGAAGGAATGATATCTGGTTCGGGCTAGATCGGTTACATATTTTCCTAAAACTACTACTAGTCCCTTATAAGATAATTTACAATTACAATTTTAATTTAAAGTCCAAAATATTTTACACAATGCCCAAGGAAACAGATGGCCTCTGAAAGCTTAAAATCAATTTGACCATTCATTTTGTGGACTATAAGATGTTAAAGCGCCAACAGTTGCCTACCACAACAAACTGACTATACATTAACCGTAGTATTATTAGTAAGTGGGTAAAGGCGGGCCAATCAGCAACTGTCCAGCTAATGTGAATTGTAAATCCAGTGGAGGCTGGAATTGTGCCATCTCTTTAACGTGATATATTTTACTGTTGCTATTACATCCACTTTGTAATAGAGGTAATATTAGATTGTTAAATAGGTTAGTTGGACTCAAGGAAAGAGGCAAGGCAGTGGTTGGGTCTCATCTGGGGTTTCGATATTTACAATAATAATAATAATAATAATTTATTTATTCTTGAAGAAGTTTGTCGGGGGGTGCGGTCAGCAAAGAAGAACATAAATAAACAAAACCATATTTATTTATTTTATGCCGACGTTTCGACCTGAGTTTCAGGTCTTCATCAGGGCTATAGAACAGAAGAGATAACAACAACATTTAGAGTAACATACAATTGGAAAGGAATAGTATACAAACAAATTTAGAATTATATAAAATATTGAATTAAATCATAAATGATAAAACATGATAACTGATAATTGAATAGTACGAAATTTATTTATTGATTGATATTTGTGGAATTGTATGGTAGTAAATTGAGAACAGTGACTAATATAATATCATGTAGGTAAGAAGATATGTATAATTCTTTCTTACCTACATGATATTATATTAGTTCTGTTTTCAATTTACTACCATACAATTCCACAAATATCAATCAATAAATAAATTTCGTACTATTCAAATATCAGTTATCATGTTTTATCATTTATGATTTAATTCAATATTTTATATAATTCTAAATTTGTTTGTATACTATTCCTTTCCAATTGTATGTTACTCTTCTGTTCTATAGCCCTGATGAAGACCTGAAACTCAGGTCGAAACGTCGGCATAAAATAAATAAATATGGTTTTGTTTATTTATGTTGTTCTTTGCTATACCCGACAAACTTCTTCAAGCATTAATCTACGGTCAACTATCTACATCTCATTATAATTTATTTATTTGTTTATGGGGCAACCCCCGTACAAATAGAGTTAGCCTGTGAAATTCATAAAATAATTAATTAATTGTAATTTTACGAAAATGTTTAGTTAAAGATCATTTATAAAAACCAATAACAAACAGTATACCAAAGCTGGCCTATCTACATTCGTCAGAATAAAATAATAAAACAAAAACATCACTTCATATGGGACGATAGGTATTCAGCTCTAAGCAAAAGGTTTTGGGTTACATAAATAAAAAGCAGATTAAGGTGCAATCCAGGGTATAGACAGGAATTCATACAACTGATTTTGGTTAATATTGCATTGTTTCGGCATGTACCGGATTCGATTTTCATGATACTCCGGGCAGTTTGTCAAAAACTGGAAACAATCCTCCAGGGCCGTTCCATCACAAGCTGGACAAAGCTTCTGTGGGTCCAAAGTATATTTATATGGACCGACATTTAGAGTAATTGCATATTTACCGAAGAGTCGTTGTTGAGCAATCATTCTCAAGTAAGCAATGGGCAGCTGATCTTTTGGTAGCTTTGAGGAGCGTCGGTTTTAATGAAGACCCTACCGTACCACGGGTTATAGATCGATTCTCGAAATAACAAGAGATCTTTACCTTTGAAAAAATCTCCATATCTATCCAAGATCTCCGACATTCTAATTCTGTTGTCATCGGATTGTTGCCGCCCAGCTGCAGTAGCTTTAAATAACATTTTTTCACGAAGCGAGTACAATTATTTATAATTTATAAATACACTGTATTCAAGTATTTATAATACAAGAAATACTGGTCACGACTAACAATATTTGTAGCAATATCAGAGCGTACTCAGAAATCGATCCTGTTTGGGATCAGAAACTATTATTTTATTACATAACAATATATCTAGTAAATGTAGTATCGGTTTTATTACAATGCCATGATACACAGCTGAGGAAAAACTACCCATAGGTAGCCTCCAATTGATTTCAGTGTTTAATTTATTTTTCTATTTATCTTTAATTTTAAAGATAATATTTTTATAGTACATACATATTTTGATATGAAAAATCCTACTTCACTTCTATCCCGAAATCATTAGAGTTTACTCTTAAGTTTCTTAGTTACATGTCTATTTTCAGCGAACAATGATCCTTACATTGTATCCCAAACCCTCCAATCCAACATCACCACCCTTGAACAATGGTGCCAAAACTGGAGGATTAAAATAAATTCCAATAAATCCCCATAAATCACATTTACCCTTCGACGTAAAACCATGACCTCTTCCCCTACAATATCCTTTAATAATACCCCACTTATTCCTGTCGAACAGATCCGTTACTTAGGACTACATCTCAACAAACGACTGACATGGAATCCTCATACGAGACTAAAAAGACAAGAAACTGCTTGTAGATTCCGACTATTGCAACATTTACTAGACAAACGGTCTAAATTGCCAATCCATTACAAAAGACTGATCT
Source organism: Halyomorpha halys (assembly GCF_000696795.3). Taxonomy (NCBI): domain Eukaryota; kingdom Metazoa; phylum Arthropoda; class Insecta; order Hemiptera; family Pentatomidae; genus Halyomorpha; species Halyomorpha halys. The sequence continues at coordinate 518,866 of NW_027105462.1, read as the reverse complement.
ACATGACTATTATAACGCCTATTTGGACATACGGAGTTGAGCTTTGGGGCTCCACTAAACCATCAAATTCCTCCAGAATCCAATCCTTACAGTCCAAAATCCTTCGTAAAATCCTTAATGCTCCTTACTTTGTCACAAATCAAGTCATCCATCAGGACCTCAATGTTCCATATGTTGCCGATTTGGCCAGAACCAGATACCGTTCCTTCCATAATAAACTTCTCAACCACCCAAATCCACTTGTTTCTAACCTTGTTTCTCCTTCATTACCTAATAATCCTCCTAGGCGTCTGAAAAGAAGATGGCCTCGAGATCTTCTTCTCTAGAAATGTTATTGGAGTTATATCAGTGGGTAGATTCTCCACATGTTTTTATCATGTCACTATGTCACCTACAGCAAATTTACTTGTTGTATATATGTGTATACAGTTGTAAATATCAATAAATAAATTATTAAAAACAAAATAAAAAGTTTTTAATTCGAAGAGTAGCTCGTGGATTCCGACTACTACAACACCTACTTGACAAACGTTCTAAACTTCCCATTTACTATTAAAAAAAACTATTGTACACTACGATAATTAGAGAATTTGGACTTACGAATAGTAAATGATACCATCAAATTCCTCCCATATCCATTCCTTACAATCCAAACTCCTCCGTAAAATCCTGGATGCTCCTCATTAAGTCACAAATAAACTCATCCATAAAGACCTCATCAACCTATTCGGTGCAGATTTGAATTTAGATATACTTCATTCCAAAATCCTTACCCACCCAAACCCAATAGTTCTTAATCTCTCATCCTTAACAATCTTTTATAATCCTCCCAGATATCTGAAAAGAAAATGGTCACGGGATCTTCTAATTTAAAATAATGATTGTAGCACCATTTACTTATTGTATTTTTCTTAAGAAAGGGGAGTGCTGTGGCAGAGTGGTAAGGCACTGAGATACTAACTCTAAGGACTCGGATCCGTCTGTGGTCGATAATTATTTTCTGTTTGACTGCAGACCTGGGTCAGCCTTGTGTGTTCTAGAGTCCTCCTGGGGGCCACCCAGTCTCATAAAGTGGGTACTCTTAATTTGGGGAAATCTGACGATTGAGAGTGATTTTGAGAAAATCACCTCCTTGAATAACCGTTGTACGATTTATTTATTATATTATTTATTTATTACAGTTGTAAATTTCAATTAAAATTTTCTTTAACATCAGTGACATAAGTAACCCTGATTTTTTTAATTTGGTTAAAATTTTATTCATTTTGAATAAGCTGTTATTTATAATTAAAAACTCTGAAAGATCTTTCAGTAAATTATCTTTTCTGCGGATTAATGCTCAACTCTACTTCTGTCCTACACACTTCTTACAAAGGATACGTCTTCGCCTCGAAGGATGCTATCCCTCAATAAGAACATGCTAGGATAAGGATCATATTAAAAAAGTCTAAAACAAGTTGGAGAGCGGAGTTGCTTACCGGAGAACTCATGCAATATCCGTCCAAGCTGGTCTCCCCCCTCCTTCTATCCTTCATATTGGGGGGCCCTCACCACACTCCGTCATTTACATTCTTTTCAGGCGGCAACCATGTTTCCGACTGGACAATAACTGGCTTATCGATAGTTAATATTAAATATAAATAGTCAAATCTCGATTAGTCGAAGTTAAAAAGAGATCGATTTTACTTTAATTAATCGTCTTTTTATGATGTAGAATTTCGAGTTATCAAAAATCTGTTTCGTGTTTTATCCGAGTTTTTTTTATTTTATAGATATAATAATGAAGGCCTAATGAACAAGAAGGTTCGATACCGATACGACCAATCGCTCTCTACCCTTCCAGTGATGCCCCTCCAGACCCAATTCTACTAAATCAGTTTTAACGCAATCCTCCCATCTATGTTTCGGTCTACCTCTCGGCCGTTTACCCGTCGGTTCAGTGTTTATTAACATTTTAGGGATCCGTTCGTTACTAAGCCCTACAACCTTATACGCCGCGTTGCTATAACTTATGTGTATTGCTATCTAATTATATTTACCAGGTGTAGTTTCCTTAATTCAGTGTTGTGTAGTCTTCTAAATTCTCCCATTAATTCACCCTTTTTCGGTCCGAGTATTTTACATAATACTTAATTTTCGAAAACTATAAAGCGCTGTTCATTCCTCAGTGTAAGGGGCCACGACTCGCTTCTATAAAAAACAATAGGAAAGATAACAGTTTTGTAAATTCTAATTTTTAAGTTGTTGGATAGAAGGCGCGAGCTAAGAAATTTCGAAATTGAGCTTTTATTTCCTCATCAATTTCGTTTTTATCTAGTTAAAGTAGAACTAAATACTTAAACTTACCTCTTGTATAAACGTAATTTGGTAGGTATAAGAATCAAAAATTAGAAAACTTACTTTTTTCTGAGATACAGTTCAAAAGTATAATTGTCTAATAGTACACATAAGCATACAGATTGTACTGAATAATATACAACTGATAACTACATGGAGATCTACTGGAACTGTTGTTACTAAAATGGGAAGTATGCCGCAAGCGTATGCCACAGATGACGCAAACGAATGCCACTTTCTCAAAATAATACAAACAAAAAAAAATACAAATAAAATAAAATAAATTAAAATTAGAATCCATATGGTGGTATATATTGCACAATAGGTTATTTTATTATTATTATTTTTTTTGGAAAGTATCTTATAACATTTGATCGCAATTTTGACCCAAACTATGCGTTAAAATTAAAAAAAAAAGAAACCGCCATTATTGCATTAGGATGACGTAATTTCGACATAAACATACGCTTATCTACTCAGTACCAGTGTTATTCTAATTTATTTCGTTTTTTTTTAGTATTCTTTGTTATTTAAGCAATTATCTATTACGAGTTATATTCCTTATCATTCTTGATCAGTACCTAATTGCAAAGATACTACTATAAGGACTCCACAAAAATTGTTTAAGCAAGTGCCAAAAGATATCAAAACTAGAAACATTTAGTTTAAAACTGTAAAAAAGGAATCCAAAATTATTATGGAATCATAATATATTATTTAGATTCCATAGATATAATCTATTATTTAATTTTTGTAGATATAACTTCGAGCAAGATACAAATCCTAAGGTCAATAGAGGTTATATTTATTCTGAAAGACTACATAAAGAAACTGAGAATGTAATGATCAGGGTTGCGGTAAAAAAAAGAACAAATAGTTTTTAACTATTTAATGTCCGACGTTTCGGCCCAGTTTACATGGCTTCATCAGTGTTGTTCAAAGCGATAGGTTAAACAGACATTGACAATAAATCGGAAGCATGGAGGAGTGGAGGAACATCAATCTTCTTATATTTAAAGTTATACGGTCAAATATATAAATAAGAAAAATGTAATTATTTTGCCTTTCAGTTGGAAAACGAAAAGGAGAAATATATTCAATACAAAATAATAATTTAAGAATACTCAAAAAGAGTGAATCACCAAATTAGAGTTGTTCGTATATATCTCAATGACGTCACATATGAAGCCATCATGGAGGCTTGCATTGTCCTGTTGGTACCTTTATTAGAAATATTTTTTTTAAAAACAGAAATTAATAATTAATGAATATGGAACAGTGGTCCCGAAACGTTGTACAATGTCAAGAATAATTAATAAATAATTCATTCAAAAATGGAAGTCATTAACCTCAAAAAATTTTAAATGAATTGATGCACCAGACTTCCTAGTGAGATTTATTTAAAACATAGAGTGAATTAATTAAAACATATATGATTGGGTTTCTGAAAGGACCAACAATAATAATTACATTATTTAAATTTGTTTTTCAATGTCGTACAATATCCTAGTATAGGAAAAGTTACATTGTCAATTATGTATAATAGACTGGACATAATCCAAAAAAGAGGACATAATTGGGTGAATGTACCGTAGCCTATATAGTTGATGAATTTATTTTACTTCATAGAGTACTAATGTTTTATTTTGATTTTTTGGAATTTGAGATTAAAAGACATACACAGGAAGAAATAGTAATACCGAACCCTATTGGGCTAGCGAGAAGTAGTGTATAAAAATAATAATAAATAAGAAAGAAAGTAAGTACACAGAAAGGGAGGAGGAGGTAAATGGGATGTGGAAGAGACATTAGAGGAGAAGGTGGAACAGGGAGACGGAATCAATAGGAGGTAGACAGACCGGAGCCACAACCGACGGGGGGCACTCAGCAGCCTCAGGACAGGCCAGAACAACACCTCTAAGGACTCTCCAGGACCTCCAAGACCTCCCGGGGAGACATCTGCAAGAACATTCTTTAAAATTTACCAAAGGATATCATTGTAAACAGCGTCATAAAAACAGGTTTTTGGCAACTCTAGGCTCATTCGGCCTAGGCGAGTTGACTTTTATTTCTTGACGGTCCCACGGAAAACTCGACCTTCCTAATCTGGTTGGTTATCTTTAGGATAACCCCCTCCTCACCTGTTAAAAAAAAAATAGGAAAGTTTAAGCCAACTAAATTCTATTGCTTTCGCTGTCATCTTCAAAAAGGATATTATAGTTTAATTTTTTTTTTATTTATTTAATATGATTTACAACTGTACAAATAATAAATGCAATAAGAAAATATGTGGAGTGTTTCATTTACACTTGAAAATCTTGAGAAGGAACCGCCCGTTGGTGGTACCTCAAGCATTAATTTAAATTTCTTTTCAGACGCCTCGGAGGATTATCAGGGATTGTTAAGGATGAGAGATTAAGAATTAATGGGTTAGGATGGGTAAGGAGTTTGGAATGAAAAGCATTTCTGTTTTGGGCCAAATCTTCAACGAATGTGATGTTAAGGTTATAAGGTCTTTATGGATGAGTTTATTTGTAACGTAATAAGGAGCATCAAGGATTTTGGATTGTAAGGATTGGATGCAGGAGGAATTTGATGGTTTCGTAGAGCCCCAGAGCTCAATTCCATATGTCCAAATTGGTCTGATTATCATAGTGTATAATAATTTTTTGTAGTGAATGGGACGTTTTGAGCGTATTCCAAATAAAACTTATTGTATTGTATTAGATTACAACAAATAGAAGAAACTTACTGAACACAACCGAGAAGAAATGGGAGTAGTATTTCAAAAGTGTTAACAAAGATATATTTTGTAACGAAAAAATACAATTTTTCGATCACTTTGTTTTAATTAAAAAAAAAATCTCTCATTGGTAATAGTAATAAAAAAATGACGAATAAAAAATATAAATAATTTCACTAATTATTGTTCTTCCATGATTGTTATGACAATAGATCATCACAATAGATTTTATTTTCATATCTATATGTGAAATACATAGTAATCCACCTTACTATTCAGGCTAACAAAGAAATAATAATAATAAAGGCCTAACGAACCCCGATACCACCAAATCTGCTTTAACGCAATCATTCCATCTACGTTTCGGTCTACCCCTCGACGTTTACCCCTTGGTTCAGTGTTTATTAACATTTTAGGGATCCATTCGTTACTAAGCCCTACATCTTTACATGCCCATCTAATATGCCAAAATGCTATACATTTTTTTTTTTTTTT
>NW_027105462.1:509838-512290 GCF_000696795.3 Halyomorpha halys | reverse complement strand
TGTAGAAAGGGAGGAAAGTGTTTTGTAAAAAAGTTTTAATCTAAGATATAAATTTTATAGAAGAGGTACACCAGCAGACTGACGGAATAGGGATGAATAGTGCTATAACTTGAATTATATTTACCGGGTGTAGTATAGTCCCTTAATTCAGCGTTGTGTAATCTTCTAAATTTTCCCGTTAATAATAAGGAAATAACTGATTTGAAATGCACATAGATTAATTTTACTCAAATTATGGAGTTAAGTCAAAGTCATGTTAGCTTGTAGACTGTTTTTTTGGTAGTGAGAGGCCTCTGGTTTGGATCTCGCGGAACAATACCAGATAGAACAAGAAGCTTCTTAGAAGGCCTAGGTGTTAGCATCGGGGATATTGCGATCTTGGCGGAAAATATTATTTTGGACTGTCTGAGGATCATACACCATCACCTGCATGGGAATTAGCTCTAGATTATTCATTGTTTTATTTACTTTAATATGTGGACCTGTCGATTTTTATGTTTTAACTTATTAATTCATTAAATTATTTTATTTTATTAGTACTATTGTTTTTTAAACTTATTTATCCATTCAAGTGTTTCCTGTAACCAGTTTTTTATTATATTTTCCTTTTAATCTATGTGTTAGTCTTATTCTCGTAAAATGTATCTATTTGTTTGTTTTTGGTAAACTGATCTACTGCTGTGACTATGAATGATGGTCTGATCTCACATTGCCGTCTAATATTGAATTTGTTTAGCGGGTCACTGAAGAGGATCTAGGAGGGTGAATTCCGGAGAGCGAATTTGTTGATCGGGTGAATTGAAAAATAGGAATGAATTGAAACATATGTATTTGTTGTACAGATCGAAATTTATAGTAAAAGGTAACTGTAGGGAAAAAAAATTGTTTATTATATCTTATTATTGTATCTCTTTTTTTTCTGATTATACCATGTATGTGTAATTTATATATGTCCCATTACGGATTGATAAGTATGCTGTGTGAGATAGCAACCTAATGTATTTAGACACCATAGATAAATAAATTTCTCTTCTCTATAGAGCTCCGAATGAAACATTAATTTTTTCTAGCATTTTGCAACAGCCCCATTTTTTATTTCAATAAACACATATTTCAGTTGTTTTTTATTTATTTTAGTTTCTAAATTAAAGATATTAGGTTATTTTTTTTTTGGGGGGGATGTCTTTTGTTAAGAGAAGTTTTTTTTTATTGATATATACTTATATTTTTTCTTTTCTCATTTATAATTTATTTTTGTCTAATCTCTTTTACTACATTATTTTATCTCAACATTTCCAACCCACAAGTTTGACATAAAACACATAAAATTTCCCTTGGCAAGAGAAAAGGCTCTGTTTACCCTCTCAGTACAGGTACCAAGCTTAATGTTATGAATCCGGAATTATCCAAACAGTTAAAAATTGCTACTAATGTGTCTACTGTTTGCTAATAAACAAGTTTTGGTAATTACTCGAGTGACCAATTTGTCCTCAAAGCTCTACGGGTATAAACCAGTTGCCCTTAGGATCTACATATTTTCAGTTAGCCCCCTGATGCTCGGGTTAGATCCCCGCAGATGGCACTCGACGCCCCAGGCCTCTGCCCGCATCTGACAGCCTTTACTGTCACTTTATCAATGGCAGATTTAGCCCCTCGGATCTAGATTCCCCCTTTGGGACTTTAGCCGAATTGTCGGGACAATGCGCTCTATCGGCGGGTAATTTAGTTTACTGCCCTGTTCGAACGATAGTCGTTTAATAGTTTATTTATTGCCATGGCAACAGAGCTATTAGGTCAGTTTTATGTTTACGATCCGGTTTCGCTCCTTTGTCTTATTTTGTTCGACATTTTATTTATTTCTTCCTTTAAATCTATTAACAAAATACTTAAACAAAAATATTATATACAGGGTGTTTCAGGATTAAAGGGGTATTCATGATCTTTGGTTTAACATGTTAAAGCGTGTTAAATCGAAAAAAATTACCGTGGTAAAACGAAATAACTTTTAACATGGCTGAGAGTCTGTTACTTGGTCTGTTAAATGGAGAATGACGTCACACAATAGACCAGTTGAGATCGCCACCATTTTTGTTGTTGTGACAGCTCAGTTCTTTCGTATGTTTGTGGTATTCATATCCCTGTTATTGAACCAGAATGGATAATTTTAATGATACATTTGAGAAAAAAAAACAGTAAAAAAAACAAAAACAACATTCTACTATCTAAAAATTTGTAAACGCTCGCCAGATAAAAATCTCATTATATGAACCATAATTATTCTTAGGGGACATACGTCCCAGAATAAAGTTATGTTTTCATTTCATTTCATAAGCTAAACTTTCACACAAATTCCACTTTTCACTCACTCTAGGCATGTTGTAATTAATTACTTAAATCAAAACTGAAGTAAACAATAACATGGGGGTCTGGAAGGAAGGTTATAAACATAAAG
>NW_027105462.1:506587-509788 GCF_000696795.3 Halyomorpha halys | reverse complement strand
AACTGAAGTAAACAATAACATGGGGGTCTGGAAGGAAGGTTATAAACATAAAGGCTTATACAACAAGTTTCTGAGAAAATCCGCTAGGGGCTCTTATGCATTTAACGTTTAACATGACTTCAAATAGGGCTGCTCACAATCTTATAGTTATAACATTTAACATGGTAAAACATTTAACATTTAACACAACATTATGAATACCCCTTAAGTAGCCAAACTGAAAATATGAAATAAAAACTTCAAAACAAGAAAAAAATATCCTCTAAAGGTACTAAACACTTTGTTTAGCGCACACGTAAACATTTTCATTGTTATGAATTATTTACGTTATATGAAATAAATAAAACCTATTTATTTGTTCCAACTACTTTATTAAACATTAAGACTCATATTAAATTTGTTCAAAGTGAAGGTTACAAATGCTTTGTTTAGGAGATGGATTAGATAGAATACTAATATGGCCTTTTATTCCAACTCTATAAAAACTATTGGCAACATAAGGATTAATACTATTTGGATTTAGCATTTGGAACTGTCAATAACATTATCAGTTTGTAAAAGGCTTTCGCTGAATACTCATCATTATGCCTTCATTTATACTAATGGCGAATGTGCCGAAATGATATTTGTGTACGGTTTTTACGTATATTCATTAAATTATTAAATTACGTAAACTATAAATTTCAAAAATGATTTGCAATAACACGCAAAACTAAAGATCTGAGAAAACAAAGTGCTGTAGATAGTTTTAAAGAAATGTAGGTGTAAATGAAAAATTAAATTTTTTTATCGTTTTGAAACTGCCGCCATTTTTCATTCCCCTAACCTATACTTAGCAGACTCATCAATTTTGACTAGTAATTATAGATAATTTTCTAAAACGCAATCGAAATTGAGGTGAAATAACTGTTTTTCAAATGAAATAAATCCACTATTGATTTTTCGATATTTCGTTATGAAATGACACTTTTTGAAAAACAGTATCTCGGGAAATATTGAAGGTAAATAGCTCTATTAGGGCTCACATTTTAGAAAATTTACTCTTCTTTAAATTGTATCCTGATACTTTTTTAATGATAGTTTTTAATTGATAATTTTAATGATATGGAAAAAAATATATTCAAACAGCCGCCATTTTGTATTCACTCTATCTATACTCGGCAGACTTATCAATTTTGACAAGTGATTATACATAGTTTTCTATTAAGTAATCAAAAATTTGGGTGAAATAACTGACTTTTTTCCAACATTTTTTACACTCGATATTGATACCTGAAATATAGTTTTCCTAAAATAAATCCTGAGATCCTATGAGACTTTTTGAAAACTGTATTTCGGGAACTATTGAAGGTAAGGGACTCTATTAGAGTAGGCTCGTGTTTTAGAAAATTTACTCTACCTTAAATGTTGTCCTGATATCTTTTTAAAAAAAATTATTGTTATATGATAAGGTGATAATAGAGTCCTAATCTGTTGAATGTAGGTTCTGTTTTTAAGTTGTAGAAAGGGAGGAAAGTGTTTTGTAAAAAAGTTTTAAATCTAAGATATAAATTTTATAGAAGAAGATATATAAGTAAGAAATCTATTTAAAAACAAAATTTTATGTAGTTATCATGATATTATTTTAATGATTAATTTATTTTAAAGATGTGGCAAGGGCAATTAGCCTCCACTTTTAAGATTAAAAAAGAAATGACATCAATATTGTAGGCATGGCCAAAGAAATCAGTGTGTAGTTGAAGGAAATAATGTAATTGTTATATAAAAATAAAAAAACTTTTTGTAGGTGTATCCTTGAGAATGGCCTAAGGGCCGAAACGTTGGAGAAATTTTAAAGAATAAAAGTTGAGAGGAAAAAAGGATCAAAATTGTTTTAAATTAAGATTAAAATATGAAACTTTTTAAAAAGGCTCATGTTTTAGAAAATTTACTGTTCTTTAAATTTGGTCCTGATATCTTTTTTAATGATAGTTTTTAACTGATTATTTTAAAGAAATGTAGCTCCGGAAGTAAAAATAATTTTTTTATTGTTTTGAAACAGCCTCTAATTAGTATTCCCCCTACCTATACTTGGCAGAGTCATCAATTTTGACTAGTAATTATAAATAGTTTACTTTAACGTTTTTTTCGCCTCTTGTACTTCCCTGTTGTTAACTCCCCTCCCCATCACTCTTTCTTCATACCGAAAACTGCGAGAAGTGGGTTTCGGCACTACTTAAGTATCGCCGAGAGCAAATTGTAAAAAAAAAAAATAAAATAAAAATGAATAAGGAATGACACGGACTTTTTCTTTAACCCCTGTTTCTTTTTTTGGTAAGCAGTAACAATGCTTGTTTCGTTTCCTTCTCCTGTAATGTAATTACATTTTAAGAAGTAAACTAACTATTTTATAGAGCTCTGAAAGTTTTTATGTTTAGAAACAGGCGCCATTTTGTATTTCCCTATCTATACTTGGCAGACTCATCAATTTTGACTAGTAATTATAAATATTTTAAATATAAATATAAACGTTTTTTCGCCTCTTGTACTTGCCTGTTGTTAACTCCCCTCCCCCATCACTCTTTCTTCATACCGAAAACTGCGAGAAGTGGATTTCGGCACCACTTAAGTATCGGCGAGAGCAAATCGTAAAAAAAAAAAAAATGAATAAGGAATGACACGGACTTCAGTTTTTCTTGAACCCCTGTGTTTCTTTTTTTGGTATGCAGTAACAATGCCTGTTTCATTTCCTTCTCCTGTAATGTAATTACATTTTAAGAAGTCAACTAACTACTTTATGGGGCTCCGAAAGAAAAAATATTTTTTTTATGTTTAGAAACAGCCGCCATTTTGTATTCCCCCTACCTATACTTGGCAGACTCATAAATTTTTGACTAGTAATTATACATAGTTTTCATTAAAGTAATCAAAAATTGGAGTGAAATATATGCCAGGGCTCTTGTTCTAATGATATTGTTATTATTTATCTATGCATGATACATGACAATAAAGAAACATACAAAAGAACATTACACATAAGTCAGTCAACACAATGACTGGCCCAACCCTTGCAGCTGATTCTCACCTGCGACAACGATAGCCAAGAGGCACAAACGGTTTTCACGTTTTGCCTCACAATACCTCAGCAGTTGTCAGCGCTTTGGGCACGTTCGTTAGGGGGAATGAATTCCAGTCGGTCTGCTGGAGTGTTCAAGTATATAT
>NW_027105462.1:504420-506392 GCF_000696795.3 Halyomorpha halys | reverse complement strand
ACTCTAAAAACATTTTTACAATATAAGGTCTCGGGGCCATCTTTTTTTCAGACGCCTCAGAGGATTGTCCGGAATAAAAGTGGAAGAAATATTAGAAACTAATGGATTTGAGTGGTTAGGGACTTTGTAATGGAAGTATTGATATCTGGTTCGGGCTAGATCAGTTAGAAATGGAACATTAAGGTCTTTGTGAATCCGATACATGCCGAAACTATGCAATATTAACCAAAATCAGTTATATGAATCTCTGTCTGTATCCTCACAATTGGAACTTAAACTTTTTTTTTTATTTATGTAACACAAAACCTTTTGCTCAGAGCAAGATACCTACCGTCACAAGGTCAATTCAACGATTTCTATGAAACATTAAAACATTAGGTAAACATATATTTTTTGTTAATAAGCATATTCTATATTATGTCTAATTACTTAATTAGTCAAATTGAAATAAAGAGGAAAATTAATATAAATATAATTATAATAAATAATTTTAATGCTTGACCTGAGTGGAGGGAAGGTTACAAGTATTGTTGTGATAAATTTTTAACAAATAACTGACTGTGATAAAGAATTTTATTTTATAGTTATTAAGAATTTATTTATAGTAGTGTTTGTATACTATTTCTTTTCAATTTTATGTTTCTCTAAATGATGGTTGTTATCTCTTTTTTCTATAGCTCTGATGAAGACCTGAAACTCAGGTCGAAACGTCAGCATAAATAAATAGTTTTTGGGTTTATTTATGTTTTTCTTTGCTGACCGTACCTTCCCCCCTCCCCCGACCATCTTCTCCAATCTAAGTAATCTACGGTCAACTATTAACTAGCATATCAAGCACTAATTTTGTTTTATGATAGGAACGGCTAATAGTGATTTTACATGAGTTTAAAACTAAATAATTATCTGGAAGAATTGTATAAGGCATTGAATTAGTAACAAATACGAACTACAAGATTAATAGTATTAGTTTCTACTTTATTATGAAACAGGGGCCTAGTGTGCAATCCTAATAAAAACTTTAAGAGGAGTTACCATCATCTTAGTTGTATAAAGGGAGTTAACAGAGTGAATGATTTCTATTGTAAACGTGTTTTCTATCAAAAATAGCCAATATACACAAAAAAAAAAATTGTTTGGATTCTGGAATAGTCTTCAAAAATATGTGTTTTCACGAATAGGTTAAGGCGCTGTTGTTCCCCAAGTGTAAGGGACAATGTTTTAATTTTTTTTATACATCTATATATTTAGTCGATATGATTTCTGCACACAAAGACTCACAGTTCCCGAAGAAAAGCAAAGGACGGTGTAATCCGAGTTATATAAGAAAAAAATTCAAATTTAAATTAATTTATTATTTTTATTAATTAATTATCGTTTATATTATGCATCTATCTAATTAATAATATACACCTTCATTTAAAAACTATAATACTGGAATGGATTACTTCATCCCGGACTGAGCAGTCGGTGACCTAGCGACCCCGCTGACAAATACCCCGCATTCCTTCTTCGACCTGACCGCCTCCTAACCAACCCAGATCTGGGACTTCTTCACTTCATCAAGTGGTATTGAAGACGGGATACTGATTTACAAACTTGAGTTTTTCTTAACTATAATACAGAAATAGTAAACACTTACAGCGAGGAATATACAAATGTCGTATAGTCTATATCGTATATTAGAGGTATAAATAATATTTAATTTAACATAAATATTTCAATATTTTAGCATGTTAAAACGATACAGCATGTAATAGGGGTATTCATGAAAAAAATTCCTTCTTTTACAGGGGTAAAACGAAATAACATTTAAGCTGAGAGTCTGTTACTTGGTCTGTTAAATGGAGAATGACGTCACACAATAGAGTGGTTGAGATCGCCGCCATTTTTGTTGTGACAGCTCAGTTCTTTCGTGTGTTTGTGGTATTCATATCCCTGTTATTAAACCAGAATGGATAATTTTAATGATACA
>NW_027105462.1:500348-501520 GCF_000696795.3 Halyomorpha halys | reverse complement strand
AGTTTATTATGGAAGGAGTGATATCTGGTTCGGGCTAGATCGGTTACATAGGGAACATTAAGGTCTTTATGTATGATTTTATTTGTGACAAAGTAAGGAGAATGTGTTGTAAGGATTGAATACGAGAGGAATTCGAAGGTTTAGTGGAGCCCCAATGCTCAACTCTGTATGTCCAGATTGGCCTTATTACATTCATGTAGATCAGTTTTTTGTATTAAATTGGAAGTTTAGACTGTTTGTCTAGTAAGTGCTGTAATAGTCGAAAGCGACGTGCAGTTTCCTGTCTTTTCATTCTTGTTTGAGGATTCCAGGTTAATCGCTTGTCCAAATGTAGTCCAAAGTAGTGGATCTGTTCGACAGGGGTAAGAGTAACATCATTAAATGAAACTTTATTAAAACTTAAATTAAAAATCATTAATTATTGCCAATTTTTTTCAATTAAGTAAGCGGTTTATTTTTCAGTTAACATAGTACAATCATACATTAATACGTCCGGATAATTAAATTATAAAGTATCTAATAAAAATAATGGGAGCGGGTAGCTCAATGGTAAGGAACTGTGTTACTAATCCAATGACCCAGGTTCGAATCCAGTTGTTGTAGATAATTATTTTCTATTTCATTGAAGACTTGTAGCTATTTTTAAGTCAGCCCAATGGTTCGATAGCCCTCCAGGATCTACCCAGCCTCATGAAGTGGCTGAAAATTGGTGGTCGAGTATGGTGACCAAATCACCTCCTTGCACAACCTTAGGTCTAGAACACCTTCCTTACAAATTACTGCACCTCTGTCCCTTCATGGGTTGATCCGATAAAGTTTTAATTTTTTTTTAGATTAATTATTTAATATATTGATTCTTTAAGAGTGGTTTATATTATTATTAACACAAACTTCAATGATCCAAATTTACTCTCAAAATTTTATTTTAAAAGTTTCAACGTTTCGGCCCTTCGGTCATTTTCAAGGGGACAACCTAAAATTGTTTTTACATTATTACTATATTACCTCCTCACATAATACTAATATTTTTCAAAATACGTTAATCATTGAATTTTCACATTTCTTTATTTTTTTTCAGGCTAATTGCCCCTGTTATATATCATAACAGTTTCAATCAAACCACACAATTTCATTGCTATTCTTCGAAAATTGTTTGTTTTCTATTTTTTTTT
>NW_027105462.1:497842-500298 GCF_000696795.3 Halyomorpha halys | reverse complement strand
TAACATTTAACATGGTAAAACATTTAATATTTAACACAACATCATGAATACCCTTAATATGGTTGGGAGTCTGCTAAATGGAGAGACTAGCTGAACTTCTCGCCATTTTGTTTACTGTCGTTTAGAATGGTTACTTGATCGTTCTTCGTGTTGGTTTGAGCAGTTTTTGTTTTGAATATTTTTAAACTTAAATAAAATAATTGGGAAAAATATAGGAGAGTAAACAAGGAACAAGTGAGCTAAAGGGAAGTTTTTGGAGATTTTATAACCTAGTATCCATTACGAGGTTGAAAAACAAGTTGCCCAGAAACTCCGCTAGAAGCTCTTCTGCATTGGACATATAACATGGACTTTTAATTAATGTTAATGCCACCTTAAAGAGTTAAAATAAAATAATGAATACAAATTTAAATAAAAGGCCTTTTAGACAAAAATATTTTTTTTATATATATCTTTATTTAAATTTACAACTGTACCTAATAATACATTCAGGAAATTTTATGTAAGTGTATACTTACACCTGGAGCAATACAGGAGTGTGGAGAAACTACCCTTTGGTAGCACTCTGATGACGTTAAATCAGCAGGTCACGTGGCCATCTTCTTTTCAAATGCCTCGGAGAATTTTCAGGAATAGAAGAAGAACCAAGATTAGAAACTAGTGGGTTTGGGTTGTTAGTGAATTTATAATGAAAGGAATAATATCTGGTTCGGGCTAGATCGGTTACATATGGTCTTAGATCATTCAGGTCTTTATGGATGATTTTATTCATGACAAAGCAAGAATCATGGTGGATTTTACGAAGGGTTTTGGATTGTAAAGATAGGCTATGAAAGGAATTTGAAGGTTTCGTGGAACCCCAAAATAAACTCCATACTAATAGATAAGAATAAGGCAATTCCTAACAATAGTTCGTATATTCGTACATTGTACAATTCGTAACAATACTTTATATATCAATTTGTAACAATACTTTATAAGGCAATTTCTAACAATTCATACATTAAAGCTTTTAAAGGGTATGATTTACTAGCACGGAAGAAACTAGAGATAAAAAATGCTAGATCTATTAATATTGTCCCGGGGACCTGTTGAATTGAGGCACCCTTCTTAAACGGAGAATATTTCATATGCATATCTGTTGCGTTTTCCTCTTCATGAGTAGGAAAGATATGTTGTGCCAACAGGATTACTACACTACAAACTAATAATAATATAGAATTTTTTTTTATTATTTTGTGCACTGTTAATGAAAAGCTTATAAGCTAGAATTCACAAAAATATTATCCTTCCCACTGTTCTCAATGGTTGCGAAACTTAACCTCTTAAACTATGGAAACAACAGTGACTTAAGGTTTTTAAAAATAAAGTATTACGTAAAATATTTGGACCGAAAAAGGAAGAGTTAACTAAAACACAACGCTAAATTGAGAGAATTTTTTTTATGGACCCCAGCATAGTCATTTCTGACATACCGGGAAGTTATCTAAAGGTTATTATCTTATTTTAACATCAGAGTGAGGGGTCAAGCTTTTATTTCATGGGACCGTCAAAGAAATAAAATTCGACACCCTAGATTTCAATGACCTGGGCCTTAACTCCCTAAGCTATATTATACAGGTTATAGCATGGTGGCAAATAAGATTGTGATAATTAGAAACGAACGGATCCCTAGACTGTTAATAAACACTGAATATCTGATGGGTATCTGAAACGTAGATGGGAGGATTGCATTATGACTGATTTAGTAGTATCTAATATTTCTGGAAGATTACTGAATCTTGCATCGCTAAAATTATTATTTATATGACAGACAATTACTAAAATATGACAAAAAAAATTTTATTACAAATATTAAACAATAAGTTGGTGAAATATAGGAAGCTGAGACTGAAGCATAAGGCAGACTATATAGCCACTGTTGACCGAAGATCAAGTTACCAAACAGTAAGGTAGAGAGGTGGTTATCGATATTTTAGCTTCATAGTTCAACATTTATCCTACTATAAACTTACTGGTATAGTTACAAACATATTGTAAATATAACAAGTAATTTTCAATAAATACACGTTATTTATTGATAATAATGTATAATTTAATGGAATAACAAGTGGTACGTAGATGAGAAGTTATGAAATTTAGTCAGTAAATTAAATTTATTGAGACGTAAGATACGTCTAATGTTATCATTATGTCGTAAGTCAGTTCTAGATATTTTTAGTCCTGAATTAGTTTGCGGAATCGGTTTGATATCGATGTATACTGTTGGACATGTGGCAAGAAGCAGTGTGAATGTTAGGTGTTGGGATTAGAAATATTAAATTCTGTTTATTTACAGTATTTTCATCAATAAGTGCCAACAGACAAATATTTGTGCTTCCTGTGTTTCAAT
Organism: Halyomorpha halys; assembly: GCF_000696795.3. Classification (NCBI taxonomy): domain Eukaryota; kingdom Metazoa; phylum Arthropoda; class Insecta; order Hemiptera; family Pentatomidae; genus Halyomorpha; species Halyomorpha halys. The sequence continues at coordinate 497,906 of NW_027105462.1, read as the reverse complement.
TAATGAAAGTTTTTTTTTAATATTTATTTATTGCTATTTACAACTGTACATTATAATACATTTA
>NW_027105462.1:491939-496067 GCF_000696795.3 Halyomorpha halys | reverse complement strand
GGATGCGGGAAGAATTTGATGGTTTGGTGGAGCCCCAGAGCTCAATTCCATATGTCCAAATTGGTCTGATTATTGTAGTGTATACTAATTTTTTGTAATGAATGGGAAGTTTGTTTTCTATTAACCTCATAAACAATATCAAAAATAAAACTTACTTTCAACAGGCAAGGACTCTGTTATCATTTTGTTACTAAGCTTAGTTTATTTACAATTTAATTAACTTTTTTTTATTTTGTTCTTTATAATTTAATATTAGTTAAGAACATAATTATTATATTTTTATTATATACATACTTTTGCACACACAAACACATTTTTTTTTACTATTTACGTTTAATTTAATGAAGTTTATCTTATATCACTACACCGATTCATTTTGATCCTTTTCATAATTAAAATAGCTTAATCGAAGGTAGTAGTCGGCACATGTGCCCTACCACCTGTGATAATTCAGACTGAAGATTTTGTTCATTTGGTAGCTTAATTATAAGATATGAAACTTATAAGTTAAGTTTAAAATATGAAATTTAAATTTATGTTCTTGAGTTAACAATAAGTAAAATTAGAAGAAATTGAATGAAAAAGACGAAGGAAGATTCGACTACCTGGTAACAAGAGTGATGAGCCCACTCCTGCCTCCCCCAAAAACAAATAATACTCGTTTGAGTAAGATTAATGGGAAGTGGGGGGGGAGGTGTTGAGTATTCTCCCCGTCCCGGGCTCCCTGAAGGGTTCGGGACCAATCTTCTCTTATTGGAAACGCTAAAAATAAAAGAGATCAAAAACAGGAACGTAAAATTCGTTTTCATTTCATATTACAGGGATCTCTGATGTAATTATTATTATTTTATTTTTCCATTTACCTCAGTTATAGGTTAGAAGCACACAGAGGGAATTGGCTTAGTAAGTAAAATAAAAAAAACAATATGTGAGTACAAAATTAAAAAAAAATAAACAGATAAATATTACCGTATAAACGAAATACAAACTAAGTGAAATGATAGCTGTGCAAATAGAAATGCTATGAATTACATCGTCTGGTTTATTCGACGGGCACAAAGGAATTACTGAAATCAAATTGAATTTTACTGGTGGTGATTTTCATCAGCTTGACGTACTACGGCTATTGATGTCAGTTTATAAAAAAGCTGAAAAAAGTAGGAGTGGGTAGCTCATTGGTAAGGCAATGGACTACTAACTCCAAGGACCTGGGTTGTACGGTCCGCGGGACTGGCAGCCTGGTGGTTTCGGGAGTCCTTAGGGTCCACCCAGAGAATATTTCATATGCATATCTTTTGCGTTTTCCTCTTCATGAGTAGGAAAGATATGTTGTGCCAACAGGATTCAAACTAATAATAATATAGAATTTTTTTTTTTATTATTTTGTATACTGTTAATGAAAAGCTTATAAGCTAGAATTTACAAAAATATTATCCTTTCCACTGTTCTTTATGGTTGCGAAACTTAACCTCTTAAACTATGGAAAGAACAGTGCCCGAAAAAGGAAGAGTTAATCGGAGAATTCAGAAGGTGTACAACGCTGAATTGTGAGAATTTTTTTTTATGGCCCCCTGCATAGTCATTTCTGAAATTTTATTCATCATTTTACTGGTGGTACTTTTTCCATCAGTTTGGTGTACTACGGCTATTGATGTCAGTTTATTGAAAAGCTTAAAAAAGTAGGAGTGGGTAGCTCATTGGTAAGGCAATGGACTACTAACTCCAAGGACCCAGGTTCTAATCCGCTGTGGCAGCCTGGTGGTTTCGGGAGTCCTTTGGGTCCACCCAGCCTCTTAATTGAGTAAAAAAAAATCTGACTAAATCATCCTCTTGCACAACCGTTGGCCTAGCAACAGTGCTTCCTTACAGTGTACTGCACCCCTGACCCTCCATGGGTTGGTACAGATTTAATTATTTTTTTTTTAATAAAGCAGAGAAAAAAATAATTTAAAAAAGAGAAACTACAAATATTTCTTTAATTTTTATTGTAGCGACTGTCCAGAACTAAGTTGATTTCTGTAATAAATAGATTTGTAGATTGCCGGAAAACGTCTGCTAAAATTGAAACTAGAAGCTTCTTTGTTTTGACTCCCAACAAGATGGCACGATACTTCTTGATTTCCAGAAATCTGTCGTTAGAAATCCAACAAAATTAATACATGAGCCTAAAAGAAATTCATTATTTTTTTTTGTAATGACTTCATTGAAATTTATAACCGTATGTTATATTATACATTCAGTAAATTTGTATCTCAGCTATAATGGAGTGATACAGGCGAGTAGAAAAACTACCCATTGTTAGCACTCTAATGAGGTTTTTACATTAACAGGTCTTGTAGCCATCTTCTATTCAGGTGCCTCGGAGGATTGCCAGGAGTGGAAGAGGCAAGGTTAGAAACTAGTGGGTTTGGGTGCTTAGGGAGTGTGTACATCGGGAGTGTCTGACCGTGACTTACTTCACGTATCCCGAATGTATATTGAAATATTAAATTAAAATTTGTGTAGTGAGTGGGGTGTTAAATTAGGGGTATTCACGATGTTGTGTTAAATGTAAAATGTTTTACCACGTTAAATGTTATAAGCATAGTTTTGTGAGCAGCCCTATTTAAAGTCATGGTAAATGTTAAATGCATAAGAGCTCCTAGCGGATTTTCTGAGCAACTTGTTTTATAACCTTTGCTTCCAAAACGTCATGTCATTCTTTACTTCTATGTTTTGATTCATTATTATTATTGTCATCCATTGCTTTATTCGTTATAAAAACATCGAAAACAATACTAAGACGATAAAAACAAAAAATACGAGCACGTGACCTAATACAGCAACAAATAAATCGGTGACGTGCTCAGCTGGTCTGTTGCGTGACGTCATTCTCCATTTAACAGACCTAGTAACAGACTCTCAACCATGTTATCTGTTATATCGTTTTAACATGGTAAAGGAAGGAATTATTTCTTCACTTAATATGAGTTTTCCCATTTAACATGTTAAACTAAAGATCATGAATACCCCTATTATGAGACATTTTTACACATGAATTTACGAGAAACCAGAACAAAATCCCTGAGGGACAAATAGGTTAGTATTTTAGTAAGTTATAACTAATTATAAAGTTAAATAATAAAAATCGATATCAGAGGTCTCATATATGAATATATATAGTTCTTTTATCTGGTGACTTCTCGCGGTTATTTCCTCTAGCCACTTCCCTGGTCCAGGTTGTGCGGTGGGCGAAAAATGAAACCCCCGAACCCCGACTATATACAACCTCAAAAAAAGTACACGAATATCGGATTATGGAAAATCCAACAGGGAGTTTATAATGGAAAGAATGATCTAGTTCGGTTATATATGGAACATTAAGACTTTATGTATGATTTTATTTGTGACAAAGTAAGGAACATCAAGGATTTTACGAAGGATTTTGGATTGCAATGATTTGATACGAGAGGAATTCAAAGGTTTAGTGGAGCCCCAAAGCTCAACTCCGTATGTCCAGATTTTAATTGATCTGCACTGTATTTATATTTATTTATTTTTATTAACCATATACTTTTTGTTGTTATTTATTGTATTAAATAATTAGTTACCTTCTCTAACCAAATGTTCTAATTGCATCGTTTCAGTTATCATATTTTATACTTTATTTGTTATTTTTTTTTCTGTTTTCATTTCTCTTAATATTTTTAGTATTGTACTATAACACATCCAATGTTAACACCACATTACATACATAGAGTATAAATAACATATAAACTCATATGCCAAAATCCCAATTAAGTTCAATTTGAAATTGCTGATCAGTATGCAGAAATATTTCAGATTAAGAATAAGCTGACGATATTGTTCTAAAAATATCCCGTTCCATTATGAAGAACTTGTTATGGTTTTTTTTTAATTGGATATTTCGTCAGATAAGATGTCGACAGTACTAGGAAAGGCGTTAATTAACGATAAAAGAAGGTTATCAACTTCCACGTATTGCTCCCTATACTGTATTGATGGGGCTAATACATCAATCATATCTCGGTCTTTTATATGTTGCATATGCATATAAATATATATATATATATAACTAAGTGAAATGATAGCTGTGCAAATAGAAATGCTATGAAGAGAATATTTCAT
>NW_027105462.1:489081-490979 GCF_000696795.3 Halyomorpha halys | reverse complement strand
TCCTTAACCATCCTAACCCATTAATTCTTAATCTTTCATCCTTAACAATCCCTGATAATCCTCCGAGGCGTCTGAAAAGAAGATGGCCACGGGACCTTCCAATTTAAATTAATGCTTGAAGTACCACCAATGGGTGGTTTCTTCCTTAGATTTTCAAGTGTATATGAAACATTCAACATATTGTATTATTTTGTACAGTTGTAAATTACATTAAATAAATAATAAAAAAATAAAATAAATTTCATTTTATTGTTTTAATACATTTTTATCTATCAAAGAAATTTTTATGTTTGTTTTTTTTCTGTTTTATCCAGCATCTTATCATTTATCTTTTGTATTTTATTCTATCCTTCATATTATTTATTATTTAGTTTATTCCTTATTTTAATAATTACATTATAGTGCATGTTCAAATTCTCCTCTCTCTTTCTTTCACTTATTATTGTCTCATCCATTTTCATTTAAAATTTCTATTTGTTTTTTATCCTCAACCAACACAGTATTTAAAGCCCCAAATTAATTATCTGTAGAACCATTTTATTATGGCTTCAATTATCCAGGCCGTAGCCCTAACATATATAATATTATTACTCTTAATGCTAGGACTTACAATCTCATCATTAGGCTGGAGGGCGGGGCTGCCATCTGTCGTCAATAGTGTTAATTACTTAGTTATCGCTTGTCGTCTAGAAGAGTCTTCAGTAACATCACCCTTTGGATACATTTGTTATAGAACATATCACGGCCAAAAATGTCAAGTCTTTGAGGTTTCTAGTTTTTTATGAGACGTGATCATTCCACTTCACCAACTGGCAGGACTACTGGAATTTACAATAAACGGATTCGAAAATAAGATACACACCCTGGTAGCTGGTTCTTGGACCAACAAAGTTTACTGACACAAATAGAACATCGGACAGACAAAAAAAAAATTAAATTAAACAAATATAAGAAAAATTAAATAGGGTATAAATGGCGTTAATCGCCAATGGTGTCTTACGTCACTAAACAAAAGCAAATAGGAACGATAAGAAATATAACTCATAATAGATAATTGATTAATTAGAAGAAGATTATTAAAATAAAACTAAAAAAAATAATACTAAACATTTTTGTTTTTAATAATTTATTAATTGTTATTTACAACTGTATACATACATATACATCAAGTAAATTTGCTGTAAGTGATATAATAACATGATACAAACATGTGGAGAATCTACCCATTGATAGAAGTCCAAAAATATTTCTAGAGGAGAAGATCTCGAGGCCATCTTCTTTTCAGACGCCTAGGAGGATTATTAGGTAATGAAGGAGAAACCAGGTTAGACACAAGTGGATTTGGGTGGTTGAGAAGTTTATCATGGAAGGATTGGTACTGGTCCTGGTCAAAACGGCAACAAATGTAACATTGAGGTCCTGATGGATGACTTGATTTGTGACAAAGTAAGGAGCATTAAGGATTGGATTCGGGAGGAATTCGATGGATTAGTCAAGGCCTTATAATAGTAATATAGAACAGTTGCTATGGATTGGAAGTTTGGACCGTTTATCTTGTGTTGTAATAGTCGGAATCGACGAGCAGTTTTCTGTCTATTCAGTCTTCAGTATGGGGATTCCATGTCAGACGTCTGTCCAGATGTAGTCCAAGGTAACGGATCTGTTCGACAGGAATAAGTGGGGTAATATCTTTATTAAAAGATATTGTGGGGCAACACGAAGGTTTACAACGAAGGATAAAGGTGATTTGATGGGATTTATTAATAATAAAAAAAAAAAAATTCGAACAACACACACTGAGTACTATAAGTACTGAGTAATATAAGCCTAGCGTATATTTATGACGAAATTACGTCATACAAAAGTTATAATCTAAAAAAAAAATATTAAAATTTATA
>NW_027105462.1:485097-488171 GCF_000696795.3 Halyomorpha halys | reverse complement strand
GTTTCTCTACACGCCTGTAACACTCCAATTTAACTTAGATCAGATTTACTAAATGTATTATAATGTACAGTTGTAAATAGCAATAAATAAATATTAATTAATTAAAATGTTAACCAACGTTTTGCCCCACTTTGCAGAGATTCGTCAGGGTTGATCCTGATGTCCAAAAGTTGAAGACTGACTATTTATTTATATCTGACTATATTTTTTACCTTTATTGACTGCCATGATAACATCCATTCGTAAGAATCAGTAATAATAAAATATACTAAATGAAAACTAAGCAGTAAAATGTAAAAACTTTAAAACGTGCGAAAATTAGTAAATTGAGTCAGTCTTGAGGACTAATTACAGTTTTAGAAAAGAGCGGGCACCCGGCCAAAGGAGCTAGTAACTATCTTAATGTTTACTAGCTTTACTGTTAGTGTACGGTCCGCTGTTAGGTTGTTAGCTAACACAGCTAATTTCATCAGAAAAATATTGTATATTCAATAAATAAATTATTAAAAAAAAAAAAAAATTATGAAGAAGATGACCACGGGTACAGTCACAAGAACACAAAAATAGTTAACTACTATTTATTTGCCGATGTTTCGCCCCACTTGATAGTGTTTCATCAGGGCTGTTTTATGCTCAGTTATGTGACCATGCTCATGAATTGTTTAGCCCTGCAAAGTGGGCCGAAACGTCGGAAAATAAATACCTGTAAACTATTTTTGTTTCTCTTTGGACCGCAACCCTGACCATCTTCTTATATATAAATATTGTTGGTGATTTTTGTATCTTTTTTAGCCCTGATGAAGCTCTGCAAAGTGAAGCGAAACGACCGCATATAAATATTAGTTACCTTGTTTTTGCTTATTTTTTATCGCACCCCAACTATCTCCTTCAGATTCAGAAAAATACGGTTATATTTATATGTAACTTATTTTTATACATATCAAAGGATTACCTGTACCAGGTTGATAACGCAAGTACTTTAAGTATGTATATACTTAAAGGTGTATATTGTATGTTGCTAGTAATATGTTTGCCAAGTAGGGGCCGTGATTAAGATTTGGGTAAACATTCACAGCTGCCAGGCCCAGCTGTCTGTCCCCAGGCGAATCTGGGGTCACCATCTGACATGTGGCATCTGATATCGCACTGTCACATGTCATTCGGGATGCTTCTTCTTATTTACTATCATACCATTGTAATAGATTTGGTTGATATGTTAATAGTAATTGTATAGAATGTTTATATAATCGGTTATTATGATGTATATTTGGAGAAGTTATTTCTTGAGATAGTATATTATTTGTTATTTCATCCAAATTTTTTATCACTTTAACGAAAACAATGCATAGTTACTACTAAAAATTGATGATTCTGCGAAGTATAGTTAGAATAGTTTTTAATATCTTTATTGAAATTTACAACTATTATATAATACATTCAGTAAATTTTATCTTAGTTAAAATGGAGTGTTACAGGCGTGTAGAGCAACTACCCATTGGTAGCACTCTAATGACATTTTACATTAGCTGGTCTCGTGGCTCTCTTCTTTTCAGGCGCCTCGGAGGATTGTCAGTAATGGAAGAGGATGCAAGGTTAGAAACTAGGAGGTTTGAGAGTTTATAATGGAAGGAGTGATATCTGATTCGGGTTAGATCTGTTACATAGGGAACATTAAAGTCTTTATGTATGATTTTATTAGTGACAAAGTAAGGAGCATTGAGGATTTTAAGAAGGATTTTGGATTGTAAGGATTGAATACGAGAGGAATTCGAAGGTTTAGTGGAGCCCCAAAACTCAACTCCGTATGTCCAGATGTGTTAGAAGTTTTGACCGTTTGTCTAGTAAGTGCTGTAATAGTTGAAATCGACGTGCAGTTTCCTGTCTTGTGTGAGGATTCCAGGTTAATCGTTTGTCCAAATGTAGTCCAAGGTAGCAGATCTGTTCGACAGGGGTAAGAGTAACATTATTAAATGTATTCTTTTAAGTAAGAAACTTTTGGGTTATTTTCTTCCAGAAAATGTTTCAATGCAGATCTAAGTTATTCAATGGGTACATATTAAAGTATTGTAAATTAAGTTCAATTAAGCATGAAGGATAATTTGTCTGAATATTTGGCACCTACTGAAACCTTAGCTACAAAGGATGCATGATTAATGTATATATATATATATATATACACATATACAGTTTTTAATAAAGTGATAAATATTCATGTTGAAATAACTTGATTGTCTCTCCTGTTGGACTAGTTACTGAGATAATCCTAACACTAATTAGCAGAAGCTTATACTGGCCACATGAGATCCCCAGTAGTTGGACAACAGTAAGAGTGCACATATTGGAAGTAGATGAGGCGGTCGATAAGAGTGGGCAGCTAATTATCGAAGGCTATTTAAGTTAGCACCTCAACTCGATAACTCCTGAGTTACGGTCTGACGTCTCTCAACTCAGGTTACTGCAGCGGTTTTTACGCCCTAACGATTTATGATCCACTAGCTGAGTAACTGAGAAGAATATAAAAATATATTGCTAGGGTTAGGTAAAATTATAGGAAACTATTTATATTGGAAGAGGATGAGTTGACCGTATGAAGTAGATTGAAGGAAGATAGGTGGCGGTATTTAATGTTAACAAACAAACAAAAGTCGATTTCGACTATCACAGCACTTACTAGACCAACGCTCTAAACTTCCAACACATTACAAAAGACTGATCTACATGACTGTAATAAAGCCAATCTGGACATATGGAGTTGAGCTTTGGGGCTCCACTAAACCTTCGAATTCCTCTCGTATTCAATCCTTACAATCCAAAATCCTCAATGCTCCTTACTTTGTCACAAATATAATCATACATAAAGACCTTAATGTTCCCTATGTAACCGATCTAGCCCGAACCAGATATCACTCCTTCCATTATAAACTCTGTAACCACTCAAACCGCCTAGTTTCTAACCTTGCATCCTCTTCCATTCCTGACAAACCTCCGAGGCGTCTGAAAAGAAGATGGCCACGAGACCAGCTAATGTAAAATGTCATTAGAGTGCTACCAATGGGTAGTTTCTCTACACGCCT
>NW_027105462.1:482499-483497 GCF_000696795.3 Halyomorpha halys | reverse complement strand
AAACTTATTTATTCCTACAAGTATTTCTTTTAACTAACTTTTTTTTAAACTTATTTATTCCTACAAGTATTTCTTTTAACTAATTTTTTTTTTCAACTTACTTATCCATTCAAGTATTTCTTTTAACCAACTTTTTTTTAAAACTTTTTTAACTTATTTATATAATTAAGTATTTCTTTTAACCACATTTTTAAATTATTTATTCATTCAAGTATTTCTTTTAACTAACTTTTTTTTTAACTTATTTATTCCTACAAGTATTTCTTTTAACTAATTTTTTTTCAACTTACTTATCCATTCAAGTATTTCTTTTAACCAACTTTTTTAACTTATTTATTTATTTAAGTATTTCTTTTAACCAACTTTTTTAACTTATTTATTGATTCAAGTATTTCTTTTAACCAACTTTGTTTTTTACAATTTATTTATTCATTCAAGTATTTCTTTTGACTAACTTTTTTTTAAACTTATTTATTCCTACTAGTATTTCTTTCAACCACCTTTTTTTTAACATATTTATTCATTCAAGTATTTCTTTCAACCACCTTTTTTTAACATATTTATTCATTCAAGTATATCTTTTAACCAACTTTATTTTTCAATTTATTTATTCATTCAAGTATTTCTTTTAACCAACTTTTTTAACTTAATTATTCATTTAAGTATTTCTTTTAACCAACTTTGTTTTTTACAATTTATTTATTCATTCAAATAATACTTTTAACCAACTTTTTTTTTTTTACATTTTTAAAGTTTTTATTCATTCAAGTATTTCTTTTAACCAACTGTTTTAACTTATTTATTCATTCAAGTATTTCTTTTAACTAACTTTTTTATTTTAAATTTCTTAACTTATTTGTTCATTCAAGTATTTCTTTTAACCAACATTATTTTTAACTTATTTATTCATTCAAGTATTTCATTTCACCAACTTTTTTTTTTAACTTTTTCAACTTATTTATTCATTCAAGTATATCTTTTAACCAACTTATTATATA
>NW_027105462.1:481565-482213 GCF_000696795.3 Halyomorpha halys | reverse complement strand
ATGTACCAGATATTCAATAACATCATTATAGGAGGGTATGAAAAAAAAAAAAAGGTTTTTTTTTAATTTGAATTGATAGATTTATTTATTGATAGATATTACAATCTGCCACACAGTTGTGGGCAATAGGTAATAGTGATGAATGATCTCATACATACTAAAAACTAACTATTAAAATCAATAGTAATGGGTATCCTTCATACCCAGCTATACATAGGATACCTCCTATATGTACGTACTAAATACCAATTAAACTCTGTTCAGGAGAGTACGAAAAAAAAATATATTAAAATTAATTCCATAGCGTAGCCTTAGTCTATAGCTATACTATACCACCTTAGCTGGACTTATATCAACACCTTATAATCCCACCAGGCAATCAAAGGGAGAAGACTCAGTAAACGTATATATAATACATTTCATATATTATTTATTATTCACTGTTTTATTTATTTTAGTTTGTGGACCTGTCGATTTGTGTGTTATAACTTATTTATTCCCTTACCTTATTTATTCATTAAATTATTTTATTATTTATTTGTTTTCTTTTAACTAACTTTTTTTAAAACTTATTTATTCCTACAAGTATTTCTTTTAACTAACTTTTTTTTAAACTTATTTATTCCTACAAGTATTTCTTTTAACTAA
>NW_027105462.1:477915-480600 GCF_000696795.3 Halyomorpha halys | reverse complement strand
TTTTTTTAAACTTATTTATTCAATCAAGTATTTCTTTTAACCAACTTTTTTTATTAAATTTTCTTTTAAATCTATGTATTAGTTTTGTTTTCGTAAAATGTATTTATTTATTTGTTCTTCTGTAAACTAATCTACTATTATAATAATAACTATTATTTATTTGGTTTGATTTCACATTCCTGTCTAATGAATTTTTTTAACGGATCGAACATGGGAAACGGGTCACTGGAGAGGATCTGAGAGAGTGAATTTGTCAATTAAATGAAACTAAGTTGTGAAATGGAAAAGACAGAAAAAAAAATTAAAATATTTGTATTTAGTGTGTTGACTAGTATTGATTGTAATAGGAAACTGTGGGGGAAAAAATTGTTTTCTTTCTTTTTTTGGTATATCATGTATTTAAGTCCGGTCATGGACTGATTGGTATGCTGTGTAATGTATCAACCCAATGTATTTGGGATTGCTAAATAAAGCATTTCTCTTCCCATGAAGTACTAATTTTCGTTTTAATGAAGCGTACGAAAAAAAAATTACAATTACGCCATTATTGCAATTATACTACGCAATACAATTATGCAATTATATTACGCCATGGTGCAGCTATAAGCTACACCTAGACTAAACCACCTTACCTGGACTCAAATCGACACCTCATAATGCCACAAGGCAATCAAAGGAAGAAGACACAGTAAAGTATATATAATACACTTCATATGAAGGGTACGAAAAAAAATATTACTTAATAAAAACATGACTTATAATTTTTTATTTAGTTTATTTTACATTTTTGTGATTCAACTAACTCTAGGTTTGTGCGAGAACTGCATAGGATTGAAATGAAGGTAGAGTTTGTTTTAGTTTTTCTAACACCAACGAGTTAGTTTATATGTAGTGTTGTTAGTTGTGTCTTATGCATTTATTAGGTCAGAGTAATTTGAATTTAAACTTTGTAAATCGTTTTTTTTTTTTATTCGTAAATTGTGTTTAAAATGTTATTTTACTTTAAGTTAATTTTGTATTTTTTCTTCTGTTACTTATTTTGTTATCACTTAATTTATTACATATATATGCATATACGAATCTACGATCATTATTCTTCGAATTTAACCGTACTCAGAGAATAATTTACAAATCAAACATAAAAAAAATATATACTTTTACATCAATGAGCATTGTTGATTGTTGTATAGAATCTATCAGTAATTGTAACCGATAGGGAGATTGCATAGAAGAGAATACAATAGAGGCACGCTCACTCGATCCTCGAAGATAAGACCAGAGTGGCTGGCTGAACTGAACGAGGCCGTGAAGTGGTCGGGAAGATACAATAGCCTCCGGGTACTGGTAGCAGTGGGGTGCAATGCTGGCCACATCTGCTTCCAATCCCACGCCACTCTTATAGCATATATAGAATTAATTAAACTAACATGTCAACAATTGTTGATCGATGTCTGATTTCCTTTCACTTATAGTATTTTAATAGTAATTGTTCGGAGTGACGGTGTGAGTGGTAATGCCAGGACCATGATGGAGTGAGGAACTGAACGGCGGCCGCACAGGATCGTAATGATTGGTGGAGGCTGATTCAGGAGGCCAGGACTCGACATCGAGTTCAGGAGACCAATTAATAATAATAATAATAATTGTTGCAATACAGGACTTTTCCCAAGTACATTAGTATAAATTTGGTTAGGGTACCAAGACATTGAACTAAATGAAGCCCTTACTGTTGGCATTTTTTTTTTTATCATTTATTTATTATAGTTATTTACAACTGTATAACATATATACAACAAGTAAAGTTAGTGCAAGTGACATGATACAAACATGTGGAGAATCTCAATGGGTAGATTTATTTGTGACCAAGTAATAGTCGAAATCGACGTGCAGTTTCCTGTCTTTTCAGTCTTGTGTGAGGATTCCAGGTTAATCGTTTGTCCAAATGTAGTCCAAGGTAGCGGATCTGTTCGACAGGGGTAAGAGTAACATTATTAAATGAAACTGTATAGTTAGTCGATAGGTTTGCGACGAAGAGTAAGGGTGATTTGATGGGATTTATTTTTACATATTAAATATAAAACAGAAATTAAGCACATACACGTTTGGATATATACACTTCAAATATTTGTAATACAGAGTCACATCAAATAACTACATTCTTTCTAATCACACTCCCACTTTTCACCAAAGCATTATTGTATGTTACATACTGACTTAAAAATTACAACGGTCTCTGAATACATTCGGACTTACTACAAATCTCAGTGGTTTGTCCAGATATAGTTGTTCATAACGGATTTGTTCGGCAGGAATAAGTAAGGTATTATTAAAGGATGCTCTGGGGCAGGACGTCATAAAACTTTTTTTAAATTCGAAACATGACAAGTGACATTTTTGTAACTTTACAAGGCTTATCAATTTTTTTTTTTTAATAATTTATTGTTATCGACAACTGTATACACATATATACAACAAGTAAATTTGCTGTAGGTGACATAGTGACATGATACAAACATGTGGAGCATCTACCCACTCATAGAACTCCAATAACATTTCTAGAGGAGAAGATCTAGAGGCCATCTTCTTTTCGGACACCTAGGAGGATTATTAGGTAATGAAGGATAAGCCAGGTTAGAAACAAGTGGATTTGGGTGGTTAGGAAGTTTTCCATGGAAGGAATGGTAT
>NW_027105462.1:471628-477347 GCF_000696795.3 Halyomorpha halys | reverse complement strand
TTATTATTAATATTTTATATTGTTAATATTATTATTAATATTATAGTTCAAAAAAAATCATGCTAACAAAATATGCAATTGTGTAAAAATACGGCCCTTGGTCATAACAAATCTTTCATATCATAAAAATAGTCACAACCGTAAAATTATTTTAATTCATGTGAAGTTAATCCAATAATTAATTAAACAATGATTTTTATTTATTTTATTTTTATATACTCCAAGCCAAACAGCACAACACAGTAACAATATCGCTCCCTGGCACAAATATTAGATTTATATTAATATAAATTAATTTCTTATTCCAATGTTAGCATTAACTCAAAAGTCCTGAAGTTTTTTTTAAACAATTTTGACTTATTTTTAAATAATAATTGCTAAAATCGCACCATTTTATAAAATTTATAGAGATGTATATTGATATTTTTTTTTTTTACTCTTGTTGAAAATAAAGTAGTAGATCCGGGAATTGAATCGGGTAGTAGAATTCGGGAGAGTGAATTTTTTGATCGGCTGAATTTGAAATTGAAGGAACAGAGAAGGGAATGAAAAAAAGGAATGAATTGGTATATTTGTATTTAGTGTATAGACTGGAATTGATCGTAAAAGGAAACTGTATGAAAAAAAACTGTTTTCTTTCTATTTTATTATACCATGTAATTATATGTAATTTATACATGTCCGATTACGGATTGATTAGTATGCTGAGTGATATACCAACCTGATGTATTTGGACAGCATAGATGAATAAAGTATCTCTCTCTCTCTCTCTCTCCCTCTAATAGATATTAATCGTATATTACACTATGTACATGTAGTTTTATAATATATTTATTAAAATCATATATATATATATATATATATATATATATATATTGCTGGTATGGTGGTAAGTGCTAAGAGGGTGGTACTTAAGAAGACGAGCTGGAAGTTAGGTGTCAAATTGTAAGAGTGGCAGTGAGGTGTTAGAGAGGCAATTTAAATTCAGTTAACCAGCCCCCCCCCCCAGCCACCTAGTGCTCGAGTCCAGAATTTGAGATGTACTCTGGGCCAATATACCCCTCATTAGCTTCACACTACTCTTCTGAACCCCCCCCCCCCCCCCCCCCATCACCCGCGTTCTTAGAGTTCTTTCCTCTTCCCCCCCTCTTTTCTATTCCCTTCTGGTAGGAACACGGACAATTACTTTTCAATTACCTGTCTCTGACTGTCGATACTTTCTTTTTTCGACCAAAGTAAAGTTTATTTTATGATCGTAAAAAATTCTAAATGAGATTTATATTAAAAAAAAAAGTATAAATAATAATTAAATATTATGCTAGTAATTTATATTTGTAGAAGTACGGAAACTCACATTAAGGTCAATTTATAATAATCTTACAAATTTAAAAAAATTATTAATACCAAGTGAGTTAAAACAAAAGAACATAAATTGAATTTGGTAAATGATATAAATCTTCCTTGTTTAATTATAATAATTTATTTCATATAATCAACAACAACGTTTCGGGAATATCCCCCATCTTCAGGTTGCTATAAAACCAAATTCAACAAAAATTTATAACATGTGCTTACAACATTACTACTCATATATACATCAAAACTATTTATCTGATAAACATATAATTATCTCCTATTTTGTCATTAGTGCTAATATATAATAATATTATTGTGAATAATTCAATGAATAAAAAACCTTCCTGAAGGTTATCTTTCATTATTATAACAACCATATAGACTATAACAATTATCTCCTCCCTCTATTACCACAAAGATGAACAATAAAACTAAAATTAACAATTTTTCAAAAATCCATTTTTTATATATAAAACTATTTTTTTAATATAAACAATAACAATTAATAAAGACTAAATTAATTCTAAATTCTATAAAATTACATAAAAACTAAAAAGTTATTTTATTTATAATATCTATATAATGTGTGCCTAAAGTTTTTGTATCTGTTTTATAATTTATTGCTTTGTCAATGTTTTTTGTAATATGTACTGATTCTATTATTTTTCTATTCCTACTATTCTTAACTATATCTAATATTTCTGGATTATTGAAATCAAATTGGTTTTTATATTTAATACTATGTTGTGCCAATGTAATTTTGATATTTTTTATATTTTTACAATTAATTTTATGTTGATCAATTCTTGTTTTTAATTTTATGTTGAAAAATTTATGTTGACAGCTGTCGTTACATTATTATTATTATTGTAATCAATTTTTTTAAAAGTTATAAAATGATCCAAAACAATACTAACTCACAAAAAAAAAAAACTACGAGTAAGTAACCTAACAGGATAACAATCAAATAGGATAACAGTCATTCTCCATTTAACAGACCTAGTAACAGACTCTCAACCATGCTATATGTTATATCGTTTTAACAAGATAAAAAAAAGGAAATATTTCTCCATTTAACATCTTGAACTAAAAGATTTTGATACTATAAATGTGACTAGTACTTATATTTTTTTATATTAGTTCAATTTATTTATTTTATTTTCTCTTTACTTTATTTATATTTTTTATTATACGGAACTTGGGTATTTGGAATCAGGGGACCTCAAATCTTCCATTGAAAACACTCGAAAGTTTGCCCAACCCCAATTCTTTCCCTTACTGTATATCCCATACATAGCTATATTTGAAAAACTTACGCCACAATGTCAGATTCCAACTTTTACTAATTCAAGTCACGTTAGTAAATAAATAAAAATATACATAATAAAACGTAGTGAAACCTAAGATGTTTAGAGTCGTTTTTAATACAGAAATAAAAAAGTTATTAACGTTATTTCTCGCATAAACCTATAGAGTCATACAATTAATTTCAAGATGAAAAAGCTTACCTAAAGCACATCACTCAGAGAAATATGAATATCGCATGTCGCTTACCTGCAAAAGAAAAAAAAATAATGATAATACCATAAACGTTTATTAACATAAATTATATTACAAATTATTCATAAAAGATTATCATAAGCCCCACCTATTTGAAATATTAATTTCTAATTCTTAATTTATATCGAGCTTATATTAAAACAATGTTAACCATTCATTATTAATTGTGATCCAAAATTACTCTCAACTTTTATTTTCATAAATTCTCCAACGTTTCGGCCCTCAGGCCATTTTCCAGGAGACAACCAATAAAAAAATGTTGTTATTATATTAATTACATTGTTTCCTTAACAACATACTATTTTTTTGGCTATACCTTAAATATTGATGTCGTGTTCATTTAAAATCTATTTTGCAGGCTAATTACTCAGATTTTAATAATAAAATCATTGATATTATTTTAATATTTAAATTATTTTAAAGATATGACATGGGGAATCAGCTTGCAGAAAAGATTTTAAATGAGCATGCGTTAGACTGTTCATGATATAATAAACTGTGTTGAGATTTAACATGAATACTTTACAATTTATTTATTTAAGCCATAAATGCAAGTCTCATGACAATGAAAAGATTGTACATAAAATTATTATTTTTATTTCTCGATCTCTATTATTTAATTTCAACATACTTTTTTTTCATGTATATATACTTATCATTGTCTACTTTATACTATTTTTATTTCCGCTTTTTGTATATAATTTTATTTTTACTTACATAGGTATAATTTCATCCGTACCTTAATTTACTTTTTTTGTCTTATTCTCCTACAAGGTAACAATATTTTTAATTTTTTTTTGTATATTTTTAACCTTGATAAGCTCAGTTGCTAACTATTTTTTCAGAAAAATGTAGTACGGGACGTACTGAAAGATCAGTAGTTAGTGAATTTATTTTTAAAAATCTATATCTCAAAAACCATTTGACGTACAGATGTCTATTAGCACTCAAATTAAAGCTAGTTTTGTTTATCTTCGAAGGAGTAATAGTTTACATGACATTTGCTAAAATAAATTGATTTATAGTTGTTCGGACACATTTTCATTTGCCAAATTTAAATTCATGCGTGAATATCATAAAAACTACTACCTCTACGAAGATAAGTGTTATAAACTACTTTATAGTAAGTTAAATTTCCTTTATTTTGAGTGTTGACAGACATATGTGCATCTTATGGTTTCAGAGATATATTTTTCAAAAATCCAAAATTTTATACGAGCAATTAGAAATTAACATTTTGTGAGTTTATTTTATCAAATATCATAAAAACTACTACTCCTACAAAGATAAACATAACAAACTATTTTGTAGTAAATTTAACTAGCTTTAATTTGAGCGCTGCCACACATCTGTACGTCCAATGGTTTCTGAAATAAAGTTTTTCATAAATTAAAAGTATTGTCCGAACTATAAATCAATTTATTTTAGCAAATATCATCAAAACTACTATTCCTACGAAGGTAAATGAATAAACTTCTTTATACTCCATTAAACTAGCTTTAATTTGAGTGCTAATAGACATCTGTACGTCACATAGTTCCTGAGATATAGATTTCTCAAAATAAATTATCTAACTACTAATCTTTCAGTAGATTTTAAAGAAATTTTGCTTTTTAAAAAGTTATATCTCGAGAAGTATTGGACGTAAATAGCTCTTTTAGGGCTAATATTTCAGTAAATTTACTCCTCTTTAAATAATGTCCTCTTAGATTTTCTAGTGTTGTTAGTTTTTAAGATATAGAGCTCCGAATGAGAAATTAGTGTTTTTTTAAGGTTTTAAAACAGCATTTTTTTATTCCCCTACCTATACTTGGCAGACTCATCAATTTTGACTAATAATTGTACCTAGTTTTCTTTAAAGCAATCAAAAATTGGGGCGAGATAACTGCCTTTTTTTCTTATCGGCTCTTGTTACTATTCGTCACAGCTGTCAAATTGAAAAAATGTGAGAACCTAGTTGAGAAGTGAGGCTAAACGGTGGTTAACATTAAATAGTTTTCTTTTACCATTTCGATACCTTTATTGACCGCCACCCGGACTATCTTCCTACAATCTTCTTCATATTGTCAACTATCTTCTTTCAATATTTGTTGCTTTATAATTTTTAAAATGCGGTTAATAATTTATATATGGAAAATTTAAATCGCTTCTGTGTTTCTGTTATTGAATAAAAAAATATGAATAAGTCTGGGTCATGAACAGAGTTTTTATCTGTTATCATACTCGTGCCCTGTCCTGTTTTCGACATTATATCACTTTTATAATCAGCTTCTAAAACCACCCCTGTAGCATTTTCAATAAAAAAAAAAAAAAAAAAAAAAAAAAAAAAAAAGACGAGCGTTGTCCAGGTATTGCTGAAAATGAAAGAGCTACACAAAAGTGTTGGCAAGTGCCGCGGCATGATTACAGTGATAGAGCCAGGAAAGAAAAAGGTGTTCGTTAATCCTGATTGAGGGATTTAGAACTGATGAATGGAATGATTAGTGCGACCCCGACTGACTGACGCCACTTCTTTTATCATTTTATTTTTTATATGTCCTCTTGTTTTTTGTCAATCATTTTTTTTTTCTCACCTCGTTCCCTTTGATCCTGTATTGCGCTAACCAGCTAATTCCTTTTGAATTCAGCAATTCTGACCATATTTCAATAGAATACACTTTATCGTATCATCATTTTATTATAATTTATAATTATTATAAGGTTAAAATATATAATGAGGTGTAGATAGTTGACCGTAGATTAATGATTGGAGAAGTTTGTCGGGGGGGGGGAGGGGGTGCGGTCAGGAAAGAACAACATAAAT
>NW_027105462.1:464508-471578 GCF_000696795.3 Halyomorpha halys | reverse complement strand
AATGACATAATGATATGATACAGGATGTAGAGAAACTACCCAGTAGTAGAACTCTAAAAACAGTTTACAATATAAGGTCACGAGGCCATCTTGTTTTCAGGTTCCTCGGAGGATTGCCAGGAATGGAAGAGGAAGCAAGGTTAGAAACTAGTGAGTTTGGGTGGTTAGGGAGTTTTTATAGAAAATAAAATAGCAAATATACCAGAATTTACTTTGCATTTTTTTTTTTTTTTTTCTTACGGAGATAATTGTACTGAGACAATTTTTTGGCAGATAATTTGGGAACTACTGATCACAGGTAAGGGCTCAAAATCTTTTTATTATTATTATTTTATTGCATCAACCACTTCGGGGACACTATTGCCTTAATTTCCGAATTAAAATGTATAATTATTGAAGAAAAATGGGATCTTGTGGTAAAATTTTATGGTGTAAGTTTTGAGTGATTCAGAAATTCATAAAGTTTATTTACAGTCTATTTGTTATACTGCAACATTGAATGGAGATTTTCTGATAATTTATACAAATATTTGAGTTTGAGGGAGTTGTTTGCTTGGCATTCAGTTAAAATGTCTTTTACGGTAAGTCGCGTTCCGAATGTCTGGGATACAGGTGAAGAATCGCGGGCCATAAGGTAACCCTGTGTCAGGCGTGTATGACCTATTCGAAGGCGTATCAAAATCATCTCTCTGCGCACAATTCTATGAGATGATATCCTCCGAGATAATTTCTTATATCTCGTAATTCATTGTCAGTAACATTTGATACCATTTCAATTTAATCCTCTGCTTAATGATGGCAATGAAGTCATCAACAGGCACTCCTTGATATAGAATTCCTTTATAAATCGCGGCCTTTGTAGTTCGTTACGGGCTCTTTCGCAGTGCCCAGGGATCCAACCGAAGAACACATAAATATTTTCTGTTGGCGCATTTTAATGTATAATTGATCTTTTGATTTAGCGGGTTTGTTGAGAAAAAATTTTATAAACTCTAAATCCAATTCTTGTCAGACGTTATTCCATCGAAATTCACGAAAAAGTGATGTATTGTCACGAATAGAAAAAGAGAGACCACTAGACAATGGGAGAAAATATTCTCTAATAGGCGAGGTGACTGTGATGTTAACAATCGCAAGGCCATTGTGCTGTTGAGTTCCCCTTGTGCTAGTTGGGCTCACTCAGGCGTTGATCAGAAGCCAGATGGTCCAAGTGATTGTTCTCTGTTTAAATTCAAATCATCAACCGGTGGTTATATATTGACTGCGCGCCTTATACGGACGGAGCTAATGAAATATCTGTTTAGGTTGTTCTGTGATCTTATAGCAGAGCTGGGCAGAAATTAGCTATAAGCTAGTTGAAACTATTAGCTAGCATTACCATGGATACGACATGTATTCACGAATGAACCATTGATATATAGATATCGTATCCATGGCAATGTCCAATTAGTTATAACTAGAGGGGTATTCATGATCTTTAGTTGAACATGTTAAA
This sequence comes from Halyomorpha halys, assembly GCF_000696795.3. NCBI lineage: Eukaryota > Metazoa > Arthropoda > Insecta > Hemiptera > Pentatomidae > Halyomorpha > Halyomorpha halys. Next base: position 470,083 of record NW_027105462.1, on the reverse strand, counting down.
GCGTGTTAAATGGAGAAAGTTACGTTAAATGGATAATAATAAATCTTTCCTCCTTTTAGCATGTTAAAACGATATAACATGGTTCAGAGTCTGTTACTAGGTATGTTCAATGGAGAATGACGTCATGCAACAGACCAGCTGAGCTCGTCACCATTTTATTTGTTATAGTGTTAGGTTACTAGTTCGTAGTTTGTGTTAGTATTGTTTTGGACGTTTTTAAACAAGACACTCAGTAGCCAAACTTTTACTAACTTCCACTTTTCACTCAATTTAGGCGAGTTGTAAGAAATTACTTTAGTAAAAACTTAGAAGTAAACACTAACAAGAAATGTTTGAAGGAAAGGTTATAAAACAAGTTGCACAGAAAATCCGCAAAGAGCTCTCATAAATTTAACATAACTTTAAATAGGGCTTCTCACAATCCTATACTAATAACATTTAGCACAATATCATGAATACATCCTATAGCTAATCTTTTCCAACTCCGTCTTTAAGATAGTACAATGATATAATACACTAATCTATGAGTAATTTCCTTGTAATTAGGCCAAAATTTGTATTATATTCATTACTTACGTATTCATTCATACCAAATACACATACAAAAAATGTATTGTCTTTTTTTAATTAAAAATGAAGAATCCATCATCTATGACATTTCTTATAATAAAACAGTTATAAAATAAGATGTACATTCTTATTAAAACTTGTATCATCATACTATAGGTAACGTAAATCTGATAATAGGATCAATTCTGTCTTTTAAGGGGTCCTTCAAAAGAACCATATCATTAAATGAATTGCTTCCTCTGTTACATTGGTCCGATATTTTATTTTTATTGTTTTTATGTTTATGTCCTTTTCCATTTTAATACCGGTCCGCGTCTAACTAGAAGTGAGTACGCTAAAGATAATTTCTATTTTTGTTTTCCTTTTAATTAATAATTCATTTTTAATAATTATTAACATTTTGGGAGTACATAGATATATAATTTCATACATGATTTGAGAAAATATTTTTATTTTTATTATTTTAAATGAACTGTTTATTAGTAACCAGATTTTGCTTGGCTTTATCATAGGTAAATGAGTACTAGATTCATAGTAAAATATAAGAATATACATTGAAAAATTTATAATAAATATAAAATAAAAAAAAAAGAACGTAGTAAACTTGAATCAAATGACAGCGTTTTCTGTCAGTGAGGTAATTTAAAACTACATCACCCCTCGTACTGTTGGAGGGGGAAGTGTCTTGGGTACATTCCTACCCATGGTGAGGTAGGCTCCCCTATATAAACTGGATTTAAAATGTGGTTCTATATTTCTATTTTGTATCCAATCCTTACAATCCAAAATCCTCAATTTTCCTTACTTTGTTACAAATAAAATCATCAATGAATATCTTAATATTATATATGTAACCGATCTAGACGGAACCTGTGACCAATCCTTCCATTATGAACTCCTTGACCAGCCAAATCCAGTAGTTTCTAACCTTGCTTCCTCTTCTATTCCTAACAATCCTCCGAGGCGTCTAAAAAGAAGATGGCCTCGTGACCATCCGATGTAGAAATATGATTAGAGTGCTACCAATAGCCCGATGTATTTTTATGTAAAAACAGTTGTAAATATCATTAAATACATATTTATAATCTTAAAATTCTTTCTTGAGACTGGCAATTTTTTACTAAATAATTCAAAACACTATCCAAATTATAGTCTCAAAACTTTTATTTTATTTACACGTCCAACGTTTCGGCCAATTCGGCCATTTTCAGGGACAATCTTAATTTACTATGAGACATATCATTTAACCATTTTAAAAACTTCATTACAGGCTATTCTGCCCAGGTCAAAACATTTATATCTAATAAGTCAAAAATACATTAAAAATCACAGTCAAATTATTTCTCTTTAAACCACTATTAATACACTTTTATTACCTTTTTTTTTTTTTTTTTTTTATAAAGTTTTTGAATATTATTATTTTTACCTTTTTTGTTTTTTTCTATCAAATTACCTATTTTCCTGATTATATTATTTCTCAAACTGTTTTTGTGATTGTCACAAGTATCCATATCTTTTAAAATAATCTCTAAATCTGTTATCAATATAATAATATCCTAAGTGTATTAATAGTGGTTTAAAGAGAAATAATTTGACTGTGATTTTAATGTATTTTTGACTTATTAGATATAAATGTTTTGACCTGGGCAGAATAGCCTGTATGAAGTTTTTAAAATGGTTAAATGATATGTTTCATAGTAAATTAAGATTGTCCCTGAAGATGGCCGAATTGGCCGAAACGTTGGACGTGTAAATGAAATAAAAGTTTTGAGACTATAATTTGGATAGTGTTTTGAATTATTTAGTAATTAAATACATAATTTAAAAAAAAAAATCAACTGACAGTAAGGTAGTAAGTGATAATTGAAGGATGGATGCAGTAGAATTTTTTATTTTTTTTTTTTTCACTTTTGGTCTTTTTTATTTATGGTTACACTATTACACATGTATAACATATGAACTAAAAAAAAAAAAATTGGAGGCAATGTGACCACCACCGATTTAACTGCGCCAAAAATACAAACCCACTCACTCTTCACCCACTATTCATCCTTTGGGACAGAAAGGATATCATAAGGAGTTAAATAAATTAATAGCCCTTTCCGACTGACTAAACGGGCCCGCCCTCCCCCTCCCCCTCCTAATTTTATTAATTGGGACTAATTATTGTGGGAGAAAAATTTAAAGGCTACGACGACCTGCGCGTACTAAATTAGAAGAGATCAGTCAGAAGGTGGAGGTGGAAGATATAGAATAATTAATTGATATAAAAAAGGCAGTGGGTATAAATGGACTTTTGGCGGGAGTCCAGGAACCAGTTACCGCGTTAACTAGCTCCTCGTCACCTGGCCTCTGGCGTCAACGGCCTCTTCTCCGTATCGTCTTCCTCCATCCTCATCCTCATACACCTTCTTATTAAAATATGTTATCATCCCATAACATTTTACGTACGTAGTATTAAGAAATAAATATAATAGAAGTAAAAATATCTACATAAAATAGATACTAATATTAACATAATACTCGTAAGTACATTACAACTAACGATGAAAAAAACAATAAGACTCATGTGGAAAGCCCTTTCGATATGACTAAGAAAACATTTTCAGGTGTCTTGAAAGAGAGGGGAGGGCCACTTAGTCATATTTTGTATTACGTAAATTTATTTCGAAAGTGAGGTGTATATAGTTGACCGTACTGATTGGAGAAGATGGTCGGGGGGTGCGGTCAGCAGAACAACATAAATAAACAAAAAATTATTTATTTATGCCGACGTTTCGACCTGAGTTTCAGGTCTTCATCAGGGGTTATGGCGTAGAAGGTAGGCCTAAAGCTGTTTTACATAAGTAAGACATCTGATTGTTCAATCAGAATATTATACTACTGGTATAACTGATCTACTGGTATATTATACTACTGGTGGTATAACTGATCAGTTGCGAGCCTACCCTCTACGCCACAACCCCTGATGAAGACCTGAAACTCAGGTCGAAACGTCGGCATAAAATAAATAAATATTGTTTTGTTTATGTTGTTCTTTGCTGACCGCAGCCCCCGACAAACTTCTCCAATTGTTAAAATATATAGTTTAAATTTATTCCAATAGCCAATACATTAGTTTGTTAATTTAATATAGCTTAAAACAATATTGTAATCTTATAAGTAATATTTTGTAGAACAGAGGTAGGAGAGAATTGATTAAGTTTATAAACTATTTGTTATCAACGATAACCTGGTTAAAGAAGGTATATTAGAGTTTAGATCTTCTTATTCATAATTATGTTGAATTATAATTTTTTTATATAATTGACAACATATGTTTATTGTTAATATTTAAGACTAATAAGTAGAACATTAAATGTGATATTAAAAGATATATTTAATCAGGTAATTGTTTCTAATTTTTTTTTTTATAATTTATTTATCGTTATTTACAAATGTATACAAATATATACAACAAGTAAATTTGCTGTAGGTAACATAGTGATATGATACAAACATGTGGAGAATCTACCCATTGGTAGAACTCCAATAACATTTCTAGAGAAGATCTCGAGGCCATCTTCTTTTCAGACGTCTAGGAGGATTATTAGCTAACGCAGGAGAAGCCAGGTTAGAAACAAGTTGATTTGGCTGGTTGGAAAGATTACCATGGAAGGAATAGTATCTGGTTCTGCCCAAATCGGCAACATATAGGACATTGAGGTCCTGATGTATGATTTTATTTGTGACAGAGTAAGGAGCATTGAGGATGTTGGAAGGATTTCGGATTGTAAGTACTGGATGCGAGAGGAATTCGAAGGTTCAGTGGAACCCCTAACCTCAAATCCGCATGTCCAATTATTTCTAAATTTAAAAGAGAAATCGTGAATTTGTTTTTAGATACCTGACAGGCCCGAAACGTGGTTATTAGATGTAATGAAATAAAATATTTAAATCCTGTAGAACATATAACTTTTAAAACAAGTAATGTTTTTGTGTTTCAAAATATTTATTACAGTTAATTCGTACCAAAATGGTTTAGAATACTGGTACTTGGCAAGCTCATAATTTCATTACACATTGTAATGTAACGATGTAGAAACTACTGATTTAATTACTGTATTGATGATAGTCGCTAAACAATATGGATAAAGAAATATAGATAACATAAAATAATTGGTTATTACCGAAAATGAAAAGGGTTTATGCCGTGGGTAATGGAAGTACCCAAGATCAAAAGAAGGGAGGAGGGCAAGCCATAGTCAATCACGTTGTAACATTTTAGCATGGAAAACGGAAATGTAACCCAAATTTTAAGAAAATTATTTTTCTTCCCAAATATTAAATTAATATTTTTTTTTCATTTCTGTAGGGAGCAGCTGCCACCTCCTGTTCCCCTCTAAGTACGCCTCTGATTATAAATTACGTACTGATAATTAAGTTAACTATTCTGAACAAGGTTGAGAGGAACCGATTTGCTGAAGTATCAATTGCACTCAGTATAGCATATCCTAAGCATTCCTATGCTGAATTTTAAAGTTAAACGGCCTACAAAAATTTAAGTATATTTTAAATACTCAGTAATCAGAAAAATTACAATGATACGTATATTATATACTGGTCTAAAGCAGAGGTTCCCAAAATTGGGTGCTGGAAACGCATTTCACAATAAAATTCATGACGTTTTTTCAATATTGCCTGATTAAACTATCTTAAAGTCTCCTCTTCTCGTTTTAAGCTAATATTTCAAAAGTGATTTCAGACCATCGCTCCCCGGGGGGTTTAGCGGGGCGGGTCTGGCGGGGAAGGATTGCCTTTTTTCAGTGTTAACATCTCCTCTTGTGAGATTGTGGCATATCGTGCATCGACCAACCTACTCGCTATAATTGTCTGTTTGAAAAGTCAGATAAGTAAGGCCACCATGGAGGGTGGGAGTGGAGGATCTACTTAATCCTCGTACAATTTATCCCAAGTATTAAGTACCAAGCATAGGCTAGAAGTTGCCACTATTTACAACTGTATA
>NW_027105462.1:457824-460078 GCF_000696795.3 Halyomorpha halys | reverse complement strand
TAATTAAGTACAAATATGTAAAATCAAATAAATAATAGACTAAAAATTTGGAAATATACACAATAATGGAATGAAAATATAAATTAGTTGATTACTAACTATGGACAAGACAGTAGTAGATTGATTACATCATTATTCATATACATAGAAATGTGATCAACAAATAAATGATACAGTAGAAAGAATCTATAAAGAAATTAGGAAAAAACAGGGGATAAGATGAAATAAATGGAGAAAGGGCGAAACGTCGGCATAAATAAATATTTTTTGGTTTATTTATGTTGTTCCTTTGCTGACCGCACCCCCCGACCATCTTCTCCAATCAATAAATTTATTTCATTTTTTTTTCACATTCATAATATAATATATAAATATCTGGTAACTGATAATGTATTCACAAGCACTGTGGCAATGCATATGTAACAATTGAAGATGCAAAACTCTGCACAACGGCTCAGGGTTAACAGTGACTAACACTATCCTACTGTTGGTGTAAAGTGTATGATAGTCGCCGACATAACACAATTTTCTGTTACTATAAGAGCCAAGTGGAAAAAAAATTCAGTTACTTCATTCCATTTTTTATATCAATAATCCCTATGTAATATCTTACAAATGGACTTTTACATTTATCTCATATATTTGCCTATATATTAGACAAGAGATTAGATAATCCTGTCAGTTTTCCTTTTTCTAACTTGTCACTTGTCATCCTTCTTTCAATCAAGGTACTTTCCTCTGTTTATTTGTTATTTTTTATAATTTTCTTAATATTTCTTTTTTACTTGTTACTATATTTTACGTATCAATTTACCTTTTAAAACCTACCTCTACACTATTATTATGGATCTCTTATCTATAAAAGTTAGGCAATAGATAATATTTATCAATAAATAAAGTTTCGAAACAAAAAAAAAGTTTTAACATGCTAAATGATATAAGTATAGGATTTTTAGCAGCCCAATTTAAAGTCTATGTTATATGTTAACTTTTTTTTTTTCATTACTTTATTCTTTATTCCATTATTATTTTTATCTATTAATTTATTAGAATTTTAAAATCATTCAAAACAAAAAAACAACACGAACAACGAGCAACTAACCTATCAAAATGACAAAAGACAATGGTGTGGAAGCTCTGCTGGTTTGTTGCGTGACGTCATTCTCCATTTATCAGACCTCAGACTCTCAACCATGTTAAATGTTATTTCGTTTTAACATGCTAAAAGAAGGAAATATTTCTCATTTTTACACGCTTCAACATACTAAACTAAAGATCATGAATAACCATGTATTTAATAAAAATAATTAAATATAACTGGTTAGAAGGAAAATGGAGGTTTAAAGAGCTTGTCTCAAAGTATACAGAGGACTGCTGGAACGAAGTGGAAAGATGTCATTAAGGACAGAAGATTCCCAGTTCGTGCCGCGGCAGCTACTGCCAGTTACGACGGCAAAAAAAAAGTGGACTGTCGGGAGGAGTGGGTCAAGTTGGCGCCAAAAAACCTGTGACGTCAAAGCGGGAAGATCGATTCCTTCAAGTGTACTTGGCTAGGCTGCAGTCAAAACCGACCTCTTTGGTCATATATCTCTTTGGCGTACGACTAGATCTTTGTGTACTACGATCGTAGTATTTGTCGAGTCGCTTATGTTTATTATTATAGATTAATTCCTTTTGAATATCATTGAGGAGTTCACCGAAAGAATGATTTTAGTCCACTATTTGTGGAAATTGTAATTATGGAATATTTTGATAGGAATAAAAATTATTATCCGTGGAATCACCACAGTCAACCAACGTAGGCCGAAATCGAACCAACGTCCCTACAAGGTATCTAAAGTGATGCCTCAACTGTCACCTACTATGGCTTCAACCAGATGGAAAAAGTTAGTTAAAGTTGCCATGGATACGATATTTATTTATCAATGGTTCATTCATGAATAAGAGTCGTATCCATGGCAAATTTAAGTTTAGTTTTATCCATAGCTAATTTAAGCCCATTTCTGGCATCAGCTTAGTGCTCTTTCCACTTATTTATGTATTATTTGAGAATTACCCATAAACTTATATTGATACTCTCTCTATTTTAAATAATTTTCCCGAAGTTCGGATTCAATATTTTTTTATTTAATATTTATTATTTGATACCATTACAATCTGCCACAAACTTGGGCAATGAGTAATAGTGGTAATTGTACACATTCATACAAAAAATAAGAAAAAAAATAGTAATAATAAGTAAATAAACATAAAA
>NW_027105462.1:452516-457754 GCF_000696795.3 Halyomorpha halys | reverse complement strand
AAATTAATTCTCTAAATGTATATAAATAAATAAATAAAATGAACTTAATCAAACTAAGTAAAATAAATTATAAACAATATTTACGGCTCAATCTGAGGATCCCCAAGAGTAAAACAGGACCTTTCCAGATCCCAGCGCATCCCTCTCACCACGTCCCTGGTAATGAGCCAGTGGAGGTGCGTAAGTGCGCTAAAGCGTGGTAGTATTTTGAAAATGTTCTCATTTAACTTTATATGTGTTATTTAATATCTCGACAAACAACTGACATGGATTCCTCATACAAGACTGAAAAGACAGAAAACTGCTCGTCGATTTCGACTATTACAACATTTACTAGACAAACAGTCTAAATTGCCAATCCATTACAAAAGACTGATCTACATGACTATTATAAGGCCTATCTGGACATACGGAGTTTAGCTTTGGGCCTCCACTAAACCATAAAATTCCTCCCGAATCCAATCCTTACAGTCCAAAATCCTTTTTATAGCAGGTTTATTGGTTTTATCCAGCTTGTTTTAGAGTTCCCTTTCATACTTTCACCTTTTACAATAAAAAAATATCCAGTTCTTGAGATGTATTGAAGTTCAAGGTAAGGCGAACTATATCAACGATCACCTACATCATTTCAACAGTTTAAACGTGCATTTCACAGCGATTTTGATGAAAATGTGAATGAAAGATATGTCAATAACGTGTTCATAAGAGTTCTCAACAATAATTATTTCTTCATTTTTTATTTATTTATTTATTTGTGCAACGGGTTCATTCAATTGACATTATCTTGTATAAAAATTCAAGTTTTTATATTATTTACTTTTTATTTTTCCATTAAAATTATCTTGAACTGACCTATTTATTTCTAATGTTATCCTATGTTCATCTTTTCTTTTGAAATTTTATGAGGAAAAAAATTGATCTATTTTTACTGATTAAAACTATTTCTATTTGTTTATTCAGTGTACAGCATACAATATTTAACCATCTAAAATTTAAATTTAAATTTCCAGACTCAAACCCCCTAGTTTCTAACCTTGCATCCTCTTCCATTCCTGACAATCCTCCGAGGCGCCTGAAAATAAGATGGCCACGAGACCAGCTAAATAGTGCTACCAATGGGTAGTTTCACTACACGCCTGTAACACTCCATTTAACTTAGATCAGATTTACTAAATGTATTATAATGTACAGTTGTAAATAGCAATAAATAAATATTTAAAAAAAAAAAATTGCAGAAACATAAAATGACTATTGTAGCACAACTAGCGTGAAATAATTATGGACGTTAATTCTACCTGTACAAAATAACAAAAATGTCTCAAAACTGATCGTCATGTCAAGGTTTTTCGGTTTTATAAAAATTTTCTAAATTTGGATGGATCTTGTTTTGAAACGCTCCAAGTATATATTTATTAAAATATTATATTTCTGGGTACTTAAATTAACAATGATATGAAATATTATTTCTATGAATTTTATCATTTCTCCATTTTTTTTTTTGCCAGTTAACGTTTTGCTTCTTTTCATAAAAATTATATTTTAAACCCTAGATGATCGACTTGGCGAAGTTCGATGTCCGACATGTTTGCATTGGAATATACTGGAATATGTATTTACTATATATACACATACATATGTTTGCTACTTTCTTTGCTTTCCAAGCATTTGCAGTTGTTTTGTATTGTGGCGAGCGGCAAACGTTTGCATCCTTGCAAAGTTCTGATATTGTGAATTTTTTGGTCGATTTACCATATTTTTATCTTATTATTTAATTTATTGTATGACCATTAGAATTACAGAATCTGGTTTCGATTATTAACTACTACTATTCGAAACACTTCGACGACAGTCGGTACTGTGTTCGCAACTTGCTGCCAAGTGGTTTTTGTGCCAAGGTGTCTTTTCGTCACTAATATAGGAATGTACCGCATCCTTAAGGATATATTTAAATAGCTTTTTTTTCCTTTTTTTTTTTTTTTATATTTATAAAGAACATATTTTAGAATAAAAGTCAGGAAACTGTCTAGTTCTAATGTAAAAATGCGTGAATTTGAGAAACCTAGCCATTTGTTTTCAATATTTTTTCGCTCCATTATGACTAGTTCAAAATTAGCCGGAACCTTCTGCTACTGGCATTCGTTATAATAAATTCTCTACAACTTACTTTATTATTTTCGTTTTATCAAATGATCTACATATGTATTTTTAAATTTATTATTCTGACGGTTTAGATTTTATTTGTTTTTTATCCTTCTTTTCCGTAGTTCTACTTCATAGTACAAGAACCGGGGTAAAAAAGGTAGTTATTTTACCCTAATTTTGTATTACTTTAATGTAACTATGTATAATTAATTACTAGTCTAAATTCATGAGTCTGCCAAGTATAGTTAAGGGGGAATAAAACTTGATTAGTCATTCCGAACCCTATATCTTTAAAACAACTGACTAAAATAAGTATTTTATTTAAGTCTGCCAAGTATTTTATTTTTTATCAGATGTTTTACTATTTAAGCAGTGATATAATAAAATTAGTTAGTCAAATATAAAATTTATAAATTACTTTTAATAATACAAGAGCCCAAGAGGAGAAAAAAAGGCAGTCATTTCACCCCAATTTTGGATTACTTTAATTAAAACTATAAATAATTACTAGTCAAAATTGATGAGTATGAAAAGTATTTTATTTTTAATCAGACGTTTTACTATTAAAGCAGTGATATAATAAAATTAGTTAGTCAAATATAAAATTTATAAATTACTTTTAATAATACAAGAGCCCAAGAGGAGAAAAAAAGGCAGTCATTTCACCCCAATTTTGGATTACTTTAATTAAAACTATAAATAATTACTAGTCAAAATTGATGAGTATGAAAAGTATTTTATTTTTAATCAGACGTTTTACTATTAAAGCAGTGATATAATAAAATTAGTTAGTCGAATGTAAAATTTATTTATCACTCTTGATAGTACATAAGTCCAAGAGAAGAAAAAAGTCAGTCATTTTACCGCAATTTTTGATTAATTTGTAATGAAAACTATGTTTAATTACAAATCAAAATTGACGAGTCTGCCAAGAATAGGTAGGGGGAATAGAATTAAAACATAAAAACTAAGAACAATTTTAGATTCGGAGCTCTATACATTTTAAATTACCAACAACACAAGAAAACCTAAGAAAACATCATTTGAAGTAGAGTAAATTTGCTAAAACATGAGCTCTAATAGAGCTATTTGCGTTTAATAATACTCGGTATATAGCTTTTCAAATTGCAACAATCATAACGGAGTAGCAACAAAAAAAACAATAATTAGTGAATTTATTTTGAAAAATCTATATCTCAGTAAATATAGATGCATGAATTGCCAGCACTCAAATTAAAGTTAATTTAATATAATTAAAGTTTTACTTATTATTATATTTCATAAAATAAATTCACAAAATGTTGATTTCTAGTTGTCCGGGCAAAAATTTTAATTTATGAAAAAATATATCTCTGGAACCATAAGATGTACATATGTCTGCCAGCACTCAAATTAAAAATAGTTAAATGTACTATAAAGTAGTAATATAATAAAAAAATTAATAATTTATAACTAGAAGTTAACATTTTGTGAATTTATTTTGTCAAATATCATAAAACTACTACTCCTACGAAAATAAACGTCATAAACAAATTTCTTTAAAAAACGTTTAACATTTAATATTTTCATGAATCCCAGAAAACTAGTGCAGAAGTTTAAAATGAATTCTAAAAACTATAGTAAACAATTAAATTTACTCTTGTGCTGTTGTTTTTTTACAGTAAAATGAATTCTGGATTTTTTTCTCTAATTATAATTGTTTGAACAATGAAGTTGAAAGAATCTTATTTTTCTAAACTTCAAATTTGTAAATTCACAACTCAAGAATCATTTAAATAAGAATTTGCATAGCAACAAAAAATTTAAAAGATGGATCCAAGTTCCCAAGTATCTTTAATCATTTAAAATAAATTAAATAATTAATCGAAAAAATATCTCATTGATAATTTGGTAATTATTTTATTTAAGCGAGAGTGGGCAGCTCGTTGACAAGTCACTGTGCAACTTACTCTAAGGACCCGAGTTCGAATATGGCTGGGGCAGATAATTTGAGTCAGTCCTGTGGGTTCGAAATCACCTCCTTGTACAACCAAGGACCAACCAAAAGTACTTCCTGACCCTTCATGGGTTCTATTGGTACAGATTTAATTTTTATTTTATTTATATTTTTATTAACTTGTTCTAGACTGGTAGTTTTATAATAACAAAAAATATTACATCAAGTTCTTCTTCACACTTCTTTATTAATACATATTACGTATCCAACGTTTCGGCCGATGTATAAAACATTATTATAATTATTATTTTAATATATTTCAAATATAAAAATGGAATAAATCAATCATTATAATATTTTACATCCATAGTTTATTAATTTCATATATTTTCTTTCCCACCTTGTTTTTCCACATCTTCATCATATACCATATTCTTTATTCCTTTAGGATTATATAACTTTATATTTTAGTTATTTTATTTTACTTATATATTTAATTCCTTACATATACGTTTTATTTCCTACTTTTTTAATAATATTTTTTTTTATTATTATTTATCTATTTATTGACGTTTACAACTGTATATAAAATACAACAAGTAAATTTGAAGTAAGATCATAATGGTATGATACAGTATGTAGAGAAACTACCCATTGGTAGCACTCTAAAAACATTTTTGCAATATAAGGTCACAAGGCCATCTTCTTTTCAGGCACCTCGCGGGATTGTCAGGAATGGAAGATGATGCAAGGTTAGAGACTAGAGGGTTTGGGTGGTAAGGGAGTTAATAATGGAAGGAATGCTATCTAGTTCGGTTATATAATGAGCATTTAGGTCTACATTAATTTTAAATAATTTTCATTTTGAACATATATTTACTCACTAGATTTTCGTATGTATTTTATTTTTTATTATTTTATATTTCTTAATTTCGATATTACTTTTTTCATACAGTCTTTACCTTCCTATAATATTCAGACTATATATTTTCTTTCAATACTCTTTATATGAAGTCAATAGAAGAACACATCAAAAAACGGTTCATGAAGTTCCACTCCCAGTTCCCGACAGTTAAAGGAGCAGTGACCTACAACCTGGGAAACCCAACCTCAACCCGAAGACTGAAGCCCAGACTGCTGCAGGACATTCTGTTATAAAT
>NW_027105462.1:444992-446126 GCF_000696795.3 Halyomorpha halys | reverse complement strand
AGTTAGCATTGTATATCCTCGGGACAATAAACAAGAACTCTGTCCTAGTAGGATTACTTATCCCTAAATTTAAACAACAATCCAAATACTATATATATGAGATGTATGTGATAATAAAGCCAGTTGTTGAAGTATCTTTGACTTGTTACTCTGCCCGAACCCCCATCTATTTTAAGGTAATCATTCAGACTTATCATAAGTTTCATACTGGTAGTTATCTAATATTTTGTTCTTAGTGCTGATGTAAGCTTGAAATTTTGGCCGAAGCATTGGCACTAATAAGTTTTTACATTTTAGTGTTCTTCATTGACCGCACCCCCAACTATATTTTTCTTATTTATATATATCAACGATCAACTATTAACTTATCATCACAATTAATTACATACTATTAAAAAATAATCATACAAAAGGAATATAAAATCAATCAACGATAATAAAGATGAAAAAAGAAGATAGTAAGGTAAGGTGAGAAAGGGAGAGACGGGAGGGGGGGGGATGGCGTGCCGGTTGCCAAAGCGACGGACTGTTTACATAGCAGCCAGCGACCCCTGACGTCACATCGTCAGCTGAGCGGCAGTGGAGCCCTCTGGGAGACTGTACGACAAACACAATCACTTCTGCTTTGATTCCTACCTCCCTCCCTCGCCGAATTACCCTCATCGCACAAGAGGGGTCGAGAGGAATGGCTTCTTGTTATAATTAAATCAAATATCTTGTCTCTCTCGACGTGATCAAATTGAAACTGGTGAGATTATTTCAAGAATAAGACAGTAAGTAATTTTTTTTTTCCTAATACAACTTCAGAACCGAAGTTAAGGAAGCTCTGTACTGATGCAGGGAATAAAAAATCGAGGAGGCCCCTCACCTCCGGACTTAAAATAGCTCCTTTGATTGGATTGCTCATATGTGATATTAAACATAACAAGAAACCTTAAAATACCAAAGGTACTAAAAGGTAAGACACAACACGAATTACTTTCTCTTTTTTCACAGTAATGCACTTATTAATTCACTTTTATTTCTGTTTTAGAGGGTTCGAAAAAAAAAAAAAATTAATGTCCTAAGAACCAAAAATCATAACTTGCATTTTATACCGTGTTATAATCCGGCAATAGTAGATAATTTATTACA
>NW_027105462.1:421361-440942 GCF_000696795.3 Halyomorpha halys | reverse complement strand
AAAGATCATTAATACCCCTAATATAAGGAAATTTTTTCAAAGACTGGTTATTCAGTAATGTTAGGGGAATTCATGATCTTTAGTTTAACATGTTAAAGTATGTTAAATGGAAAACTCATGTTAATTGAAGAAATATTTCCTTTTATTAGCATGTTAAAACGATATTAAATATAACATGGTTGAGAGTCTGTTAATAGGTCTGTAAAATGGAGAATGACGTCACGCAACAGACCAGCTGAGCTCGTCACCGTTTTATTTGTTGTCGTGTTAGGTTACTTGCTCGTAGTTTGTGTTAGTATTGTCTTGTATGTTTTTATAACTAATAAAGCATTGTCTGACAATAATAATAATTTATTAAATAAAACCAAAAATTGTATCCAATTCCGTCTCAACACTTCATTTCTCACTAGTCCAACGTTTCGGCCATTCAAGGACATCTTCAATACAAAATATCTTTTGTATTGAAGATGTCCTTGAAGATGGCTGGAATGGCCGAAACGTTGGACTAGTGAGAAATAAAGCGTTGAGACAGAATTGGATACAATTTTTGGGTTTATTTAATAAATAATAACCTTGTCTCAAAAAATTTTGAAATAATATAATTAAAATAATAATAATGTAAATACAGTTGTCAATTAGCTCATCTTGATTCCTCACTTTTCAGTGGATCAACAAGAAATTCGGTAGACAAAATTTCACACAACTTCTACTTTTCATAAATTTAGACATGAAATAAACGATTTTAATAAAAACTTAGAAGTAAACAGTAACATCAAGTTTTGGAAGGAAAAGTTATAAAACAAGTTGCTCAGAAAATCCGCTAGGAGCTCTTCTGCATTTAACATGATTTCAAATAGGGCTGCTCACAATCCTGTACTTATAACATTTAACATAGTAAAACATTTTACATTTAACACATTAAGAATACCTCTAGTAAATGTTTTTAAATTTAAGGGACCCTCTAATCATGGAATACTGATAGTACAAGAACCCAAGAGGAGAAAAAAGGCATTTTCATTTGGACCTCTATACTTTAAAACAACTAACTAAAACACTAGAAAACCGAAGAAAACGATATTTAAAGAAGAGTAAATTTACTGAAATATTAGCCCTAAAAGAGCTATTTACGTCCAATAGTTCTCGAGATAAGGCTTTTTAAAAAGCAACATTTCATAAACAATATAATGAAAAATCAGTAGTAAGAGAATTTATTTTAAGAAATCTATATCTCAAAAACTATTCGACGCACAATTGTCTATTAGCACTCAAATTAAAGACAGTTTAATGCCCTATAAAGAAGTTCATAACGCTTATTTTCGTAGGAATACAAGTTTTTTATGATATTTGACAAAACGTTAATTTCTCCTTATTCGAACAAAAATTTTGATTTATGAAAAATATATTTCAGGAATCATTAGACGTATAGATGTCTGCCAGCACTCAAATTAATAGTTTAATGTGCTATAAAGTAGATTATGACGTTTTTTTCGTAGGGGTTGTAGGTTTCATAATATTGGATTAAGTAAATAGATTTTGAATATGAAATCTTGTCTATTTATTTTGTTGAATATTATAAAATCAACTACTCCTACGAACATTAACGTCATAAACTACTTTATAGTACAACGAGGTTTGATTTGAGTGCTAATGGGCATTTTCACGTCAAATATTTTTTTGAGATATAGATGTCTACTGATTTTTCAGTGCATTTTTTATGAAATTTTACTTATGAAAACCCATATCTCGGGAACTATAGAGCTTTACTAGAGCTCATATTTTAGCACATTTACCATACTTTAAATGACGCTCTCTTAGGTTTTCTAGTGTTGATGGTAGTTTCTAGGATATGCAAATATTAATTTTGTTTTAACATTTTAAAACATCCGCTACCTTGGACTACATCTGGACAAACGACTAACCTGGAATCCTCACACAAGACTGAAAAGACAGGAAACTGCACGTCGATTTCGACTATTACAGCACTGACTAGACAAACGGTCCAAACTTCCAATTCATTACAAAAGACTTATAATTGATTTACATGACAATTATAAGGCCTATCTGGACATACAGTGTTGAGCTTTGGGGCTCCACTAAACCTTCGAATTCCTCTCGTATACAATCCTTACAATCTAAAACCCTTCGTAAAATCCTAAATGCTCCCTACTTTGTCACAAATAAAATCATCCACGTTCCATTTGTAACCGTTCTGGCCCGAAACAGATATCAATCCTTCCATTACAAACTCCCTAACCACTCAAACCCATTAGTTTCTAATCTTGCTTCCTCTTTTATTACGGACAATCCTCCGAGGCGTCAGAAAAGAAGATGGCCTCTAGACCTTATATTGTAAAAATGTTTTTAGAGTGCTACCAATGGGTAGTTTCTCTACATGCTTGTATCATACCATTATGATTTCCTCAAATTTACTTGATGTATTTATGTACAGTTGTAAATATCAATAAATAAGTTTAAAAATATTTAAAACTGTTGCCATTTTTTATTCCCCCTAACTGTACTTGTCAGACTCATCAATTTTGACTAGTAATTTACCTAATTTCTATTGAAGTAATAAAAAACTGGGGTGAAATAACTGACTTTTTTCCACCAAGCTATTATGATTCTGGGATTTGCTTAGCGTATTTTATTTATACATTTATACACATATTAATATGTTGAGTACATTACAAGTAATATACACCCATTTACTTTTGATACGGACTGAGTGAGCCAGAGAATAGAGCCCAGATGTGGAAGACGATTAGGGAACAGAGAGCTATTAGGGCGGGCTGCCTACATGACAATGGGCTAAAATAACCATAATAAAAGGCTTTGGCAGGATTACCTCGGGGCTCCCCTAAGGGAGGTACCCGGGGGGGGGGGGAGGATTAGGATCTGGGGTCACCATGTGGCCTAGGTTCGATCCACCGTCAATTAAATACATTACTTCCCAATAGCTATACCTCCATTGTTTAATAATAGCCAGCTATTAAGCTAATGGATGTAATAATTATCTCGATATAGAAAAGGATGGAAGTAGGCGGCAGTGGTATAAGAATGATCAATGGAAGAAGCGCAAGCCATTGGAGGCTGGCAATGTTGTAAATAAAAAGTTCAAGTTAAAACCAGAAAAAGGATTTTTAGTTAATAAACATTAATCTTCTTTTCAGACGCATCGGAGGATTGTCAGGGATTTTAAGGATGAGAGATTAAGAACTAGGGTTAGGATGGGTAAGGAGTTTGGAATCTGTTTTGGGCCAAATCTGCAATGAATGGGATGAAAAGGTCTTTGTGGATGAGTTTATTTGTAACGTAATAAGGATCATCAAGTATTTTACGTAGAATTATACTTAAAACTGAAAACATTATAATAATATTTTTTTTTTTTAATTATTTTTAAATAATTAAGGATAATTCGTTGGCCACATCCTAATAAGGAAGACGGTCTGATCCAATATTTTGAGAATCGCAGTGGATTTAATATTTAAAAAGTAGTTACAATATTTATGAATAATAAATGATAATATTCAATATTTATATTATCTATACTATAATAGTATCGGTTCAGTTTGGAGAAGCAAAGGTTGGTCAAACAGAAGGGTTTTAAATATTATTATTATTAAATATACATTCATTCAACATATAATTATGTTATTTTATTTTCATTCTTCCATCACATTTTTATCATTAAGTATATATCTTAATTCAAGAGATAGTAATAATTTTCCATATTATTTGGCCCACTTATTTGTATTGATCTATTTAACACACTCTGGCTTGGATCAATTATAACAGGCCAAATGATTGGAAGGTTTATTATCACTAACGAATCTGTGACTAACAACAACCAATTAACAGCATAATGAGACCGAATAATGTAAATAAATATATGCCTTATAAACATACGATTAGTTTTAATAAACAATTAAAGTAAATAGGTATAAACATAATAAAATATTGAATTAAACGAGATTATACAAGGTTAATGTAACCAGAGATATGAAAAAATTAGGTATAGTTGAAAATAATAGCTATAGTTGCCATGGATACGACCCTTATTCACATGAATGAACCATTGATAAATAAATATCGTATCCATGGCAACTATAGCTATCAGTTTCATAGTTGCCCAACTCTGAATGTAATGTCTTCATATTTGTAAGGTATTACAAGTGCGTTATTGAGGCAAGGTCAAAACAGATTTTTGTTTAAATATTTAATTAATAACTATTATCAAGGTTACTCTTTAGAGAGAAAAAATGTATCATAAAAAACACTTTATAAAATTATGTATGTTTCTAAAACGGAAGATTGTCCTTGGTATTTGGGTGTTGGCCACGTTGTACGTTGGTTTACAATAAATAATTTCCTTACTAGGTATTCATAAGGGGTATTCATGATGTTGTGTTAAATGTTATATGTTTTACCATGTTAAATGTTATAACTATATGACTGTGAGCAGCCCTATTTGAAGTCATGTTAAACGTTAAATGCATAAGAGCCCTTAGCGGATTTTCTCAGCAACTTGTTGTATAAGCCTTTATGTTTATAACCTTCCTTCTAGACCCTCATGTTATTGTTTACTTCAGTTTTGATTTAAGTAATTTATTACAATCTGTTCCTTATTACCTCTTCTGTTTTTTTTCTCAAATGTATCATTAAAATTATCCATTCTGGTTTAATAACAGGGATATGAATACCACAAACACACGAAAGAACTGAGCTATCACAACAAAAATGGCGGCGATCTCAACTGGTCTATTGTGTGACGTCATTCTCCATTTAACAGACCAAGTAACAGACTCTCAGCCATGTTAAATGTTATTTCGTTTTACCACGGTAAAAGAAGGCAATTTTTTTCGATTTAACATGAGTTTTTCCATTTAACACGCTTTAACATGTTAAACCAAAGATCATTAATACCCCTAATATAAGGAAATTTTTTCAAAGACTGGTTATTCAGTAATGTTAGGGGAATTCATGATCTTTAGTTTAACATGTTAAAGTATGTTAAATGGAAAACTCATGTTAATTGAAGAAATATTTCCTTTTATTAGCATGTTAAAACGATATTAAATATAACATGGTTGAGAGTCTGTTAATAGGTCTGTAAAATGGAGAATGACGTCACGCAACAGACCAGCTGAGCTCGTCACCGTTTTATTTGTTGTCGTGTTAGGTTACTTGCTCGTAGTTTGTGTTAGTATTGTCTTGTATGTTTTTATAACTAATAAAGCATTGTCTGACAATAATAATAATTTATTAAATAAAACCAAAAATTGTATCCAATTCCGTCTCAACACTTCATTTCTCACTAGTCCAACGTTTCGGCCATTCAAGGACATCTTCAAGGTTAATCGTTTGTCCAAATGTAGTCCAAGGTAGCGGATCTGTTCGACAGGGGTAAGGGTAACATCATTAAATGAAACTGTAGGGCAGTCAGTAGGTTTACGACGAAGGGTAAAGGTGATTTGATGGGATTTGTTGGAATTTAGAATACTGGTATTGGTAGATTTTATTTTTTGTGTACGTGTTCAAAACATAGTATTAGACAAAGTACATGTCATATTCTCACAAGAGCACATAATAACACAAAAAATGTTAGAATCTGAAAATACTTTATTATTTATAGATTATATTTTATTTCACAAAATAAAGTGGAGCTTCACATGTCATATTCAACAAATCAAGATCGAATATTTTCTTGGACTTTAATAAACTTTATTTTTAAAGAAACTAAACCAAGTTACAAATAAAACGAAGATGGTCTGATGCTCAAATAATAATTAAACTGTTTAATGTTAGACGTTTCGCCTCACTCGTCAGGGCTAAAAATATACAAACAACTAAAATAACAGAGTAAGATGATAGATAAAATTAAATAAAATTAAACTTAGGTATAGTTTTAAAATTTAAAATATGTGTAAATTTATATAAAAATGGACTTTTTTTAGTTTACTTTTATTTCATCTTATCTATTCTCTTTCTATTTTATATTGTTTGTATATATTTATATATTTTAGCCCTGTCGAAGCGGGACGAAACGTTGGCTCATAAATAAATAATTTAATAAATTTTTTGGTTATTTTTACCGCACTCTTCCTTTTCCTTCCACTTAAAACCCGCCAACTCTTAGTTCACTCTCTTGTTTTCCCCTTCTTTGACTATGGCTACCTGGTATATGGTGGACTCTCGGGTAATCTCGAATCTAAACTTTTTATGAAATGTGCAGTACGATTTATTTTCGGGATCAGCAGAGATACGCACATAACCCAGTATTACACCGAGCTGAAGTGGCTCTATCCATCCTTCCGATGCCAGTATTTCCTAGCTTCCTTTCTATTCCAAGTAATTAGTACTCAACGCCCCTCCTATATCCTAGAAAATCTGCAATTCAAATTCTCTGTCCAATCCCGTACTATCAGGTCCCGTTTATCCATCTCACCGAACTGCTGCTTTTGATATATCATTTTTTAACCCGAGCTGCACATCTCTGGAACTCCATCCCCTCTAATATACGTCGTGTACCAACCGTAACATCGTTTAAATCCTTTACATTTAACAACCTTTAGCTTCACCAATCTGATCCACTATTATAATAGTACAGATACTTAGTGATTAACTATTTGTTTTGTTTTTACATAATCAGTTTTTTAATTAATCTATTTTTTCCTCTCTCTCTCTCTGTATATATGTTATAATTAAGTGAGGCCACATTGTTTTATAAAATTAAATAAATTTTATAAAATTAAAATTGCCTTTGTAATTGTTTTAATGGGACCTAATCAAAGAATAAAAAAACTATTTTTTATTTAATTTAAAAAAATTAGTACTCAACGCCCCTCCAATATCCTAGAAAACCTGCAATTCAAATTCTCTGTCCAATCCCGCACTACCAGGTCCCATTTATTCACCTCACTGAACTGCTGCGTTTGATAAATCATTTTTTAACCCGAGCTGCACATCTCTGGAACTCCATTCCCTCTAATATACGTCGTGTACCAACCATAACATCGTTTAAATCCTTTACATTTAACAACCTTTAGCTTCACCAATCTGATCCACTATTATAATAGTACAGATATTTTGTAATTAACTTTTTGTTTTGTTTTATATAGTCAGTTAGTTTTTTTAATTAATATATTTTTTTCTCTCTCTCTCTGTATATAAGTTATAATTAAGTGAGGCCACACTGTTTTATGGTCAATAAATGTTATAAAATTAAAATTGCCTTTGTAATTGTTTCAAAGGGACCTAATCCAAGAATAATAAATTATTTTTTATTTCATTTTACTCGTAAAATCTTTCTTTCATATATAACACACAGTCTTCCAAAGCTAGTTAATATTTGAGTTATCGGTTTGAGACTGAAGACTGCGACGTTGTTACTATGTTGAAGAAGTGAAATAAGTAAATTTAGAGGTGGAAGACAGGGGAGAGGTATAGGTGTATATAGACCTGGGTGGCTAAAAATAAATTAGGGCTTACCCCGTCAGAGTGGTTCAGCAGCGGGCCACCAAGGTCGTCTCCAGGGACTAACATTGACTAAGGCATCGAGAAAGAGTAAGTGGGTATATGCCTCACAAAATTACGTGTAGTAGTCGATTTAATTTTAGATAATTTTACAATAGGGGTATTCATGATGTTGTGTTAAATGTTAAATGTTTTACCATGTTAACATACTTATAACATGTATAGGATTGTGAACAGCCCTATTTAAAGTCATGTTGAATGATAAATGCATAAGAGCTCCTAGCGGATTTTCTGAGCAACTTGTTTAATAACCTTTCCTTCCAAAAATTTCATGTTATTTAATTGTTTACTTCTAAGTTTTGATTACAGTAATTTACCACGACATGCCTAAATTAAGTGAAAAGTAGAAGTATAGAAGTTTGGCTACTGATTATATTGTTTTAAAAAGTCCAAAACACAAGACAAAAGAGAAAAACACAAACAAGCTCAGCTGGCCTGTTTCGTGACGTCATTCCCCATTTAACAGACCTAGTAACAGACTCTCAACCATGTTACATGTTATTTTAACTTGGTAAAAGAAGGAAATGTTTCTCCATTTAACATAAGTTTTTTTATTTAACACGCTTTAACATGTTAAACTAAAGATCATGAATACCTCTACTATTTGAGTCCTGCTCTCCGGAACATCTATTCATTCTGTTAAAAGGCTCTAATTAACCCTTAGCAATGATATAAGATGGGCTACGCAAGAAAGAGCTCAGTTGATTAGTATTGCCTTGCTGCATTAACATAAATATTATATTGTTATATTAAACTTTTGACATGTTAAAATCATTGTTTTTATAATGTAATTTTTTTAAAAAGTTTTATTATTCATATGTTTTAGTTGAAATTCCACACATAATTCGACAGACGGGTGTTTTTATATTGTCTATACATGATATTTAAATTGTTGTTGTTTTTATATTGTCTATATATGATATTTAAATTGTTGTTGTTTTTATATTGTCTATATATGATATTTAAATTTTTTTTTTTTTTAAATAAGCACATTTTAATTTTAAAAATAAAATAATAATGCAGTTTGAGTTCTTTTGATCGCACCTGGGCGATCTTCCTTATATATCTTACAAACGACCTATAAACATCTTCCATAAATGATTCATGATGCAAGGATTTGCTCCCCTTCGCAAATAAAATTATTTATCTTTCAATATTATTTCATAAAATTCTCATATTTTCCCGGTTCTGAAAATTCACTGGTGTTTCTAGACATTCCAGGTCAAATATTTCGAAGGTTCTAAGTTCAACTACAGCTGCTAGACTACTGCTCACCTCGGTGCTCCGACATCCCAGACAGCTACCCAGATCAGGATTGGCAGGGACTAGGAACTTAATATCAGTATCGACGACAATCGAGGCTAGGTGTGAAAGCCGATCCGGACGGGGCCAGGTGCTCCGCCGCGTGCCCTCACAATGGGCCCCCCTACAATAATTATTATCGTTGGCCATTATGAATGGCCCGTGATTTTGAATGGGGCGCGGCCACCTGGCCCCCCCTCGCCTAAGAATTTATTGTATATTGTTTTCCTCGTCGGCCCCCTACGTTAAAAAGCTCGTTTCCCACCCCCACTACCCTCGATCGGGCACACGGCAATCCTCGTATTAAAGCCGATTTTGATCTGGTACAGTCCAGTGGAGAGACCTAAAGCAACCCGATACCTAACAAACAGTAGTAGCCAACCCCTAGACTGTTTGTCTAACCCAGCAAGTACAGATTAACTGCACTGATAAACAAGGATAGACCCTCTCTTCTAGAGTTACCTTATTTGTAATGAGCAAGCTGACACTGTTCAACTACAGAGGGTTACTTTACTGATATCTAATACTACCGAAACAAAAACTATTAACTAAAATGTAAACACCATGCTCTAACTCAACATAACTACCATTAAACATGGTATAAACAACAAACAAAAATGACTTACTTATTCACACTAAATCACTTTCCCGAACATTCCAGAGTGGTATTCATGTTGTGTTAAATGTTAAAGTATAGGATTGTGAGCAGCCCTATTTAAAATCATGTTAAACGCATAACAGCTCCTAGCGGATTTTCTGAACAACTAGTTTTATAACCTTTCCTTCCAAAACTTAATGTTATTGTTTACTTCTAAGTTTTTACTAAAGTAATTTCTTACAACACGCCTAAATTGAGTGAAAAGTGGAAGTTAGTAAAAGTTTGGCTACTGAGTGTCTTGTTGATCTTCTAGCATCTGAGGAAGATAATCAAGATGAGCTAATTAACAACTATCATTGCATTATTATTTTTGTATTCTAATGCTTTATTAGTTTTAAAAACATCCAAAACAATAATAACACAATCAAAACACAAACCACGAATAAGTAACCTAACACAACAAACAAAACGGTGACGAGCTCAGCTGGTATGTTGCATGACGTCATTCTTCATTAAACAGACCAATTAACAGACTCGCAACCATATTATATTCTTTAACATGGTAAAATAAGGAAATATTTCTACGTTTAACCTAAGTTTTTCCATTTAACATGTTAAACTAAAGATCATGAATACCCCTTGTATATTATTTTTTGTATTCACTTTTTTATAATTCTTGTTTATTTATATTTTTTTGTCTTATCATATACACGTATTTCTACATTTATCTCATATATTTGCCAATTATAATATTAGACAAGATATATATATTTATAAACAGAAAAAATAAATTAACTAGACCAACAGTTGTGCAAGGAGGCGATATGGTGAGATTCAAGCTCGGCTCCAGAAGGGCTCCAGAACTCACAGGATTGACTCGCGGCAACAATGTATCTGCCACAGCCGGATACGAATCTACCCTACTATATACATATTTTTTTTTAGGTCACCCTCTCTATGATTTTTAGGTTTCTCAATTTTAAAATTCTTTTTATTCAGCATCTTGCTTAGGACCTGATATGAATATCACCGTAGGTTACGAGTTCGATTTTGAAATATATATATATATATATATCTAAAGTGAAAAACCGTAAGAAGTTAAAATGTAAACCAAACTTTACAAATGTAACTAAAAAACAAACGAAGTCAAATTTATCTGGTTTTAAAACCATAAAGCTAATAAGAAACCAATCTGACATTTGACGGAGTAATTTAAAATTATCAGTTAAAAACTAATAAATTAATAAAATGATTTTCTATTTTTCATAGCTCTAAATATATTTACTTTTTAAGCCACGACGCGCCATAAATATTTTTGTCGCCGAGAAATAAACCTTATCCGAAAAAATTAACATTATCATTCAAGAACAAAGATAAGAAATGTACATAATTTTTTTTTTCTTACAAACTTTATTTTGTAATACATTTAATACTTATGCTGACGTCACCGAAATCCACTATGTTTCGATATTTATACCAATCTTGTCCCGCAAATATTTACAAAGAAAGAAATTTGTTGAATAAATATTTAACTTGGTAAACGTTTACTTTATAGCAATATTTAAAAATATACATTCCTCTTACTATAAATCTAGAAGAGGACTACTGCCTAGTTCTACTTAGCAGTATTTACTGAAACATATCGTTATCGTTAACTAAGGGTTCTCCTTCGTTAAATCCTATTAGGGCTGATGGCTCTCTAACAGTTAGCAATTACTAATTTGTCGCACCACAATGATTTACTTAATCCTCTTAGTAAATCAAAGGATAACAAAATATGATCCTAGGACATCAAGGACAAAATATTATTAGATTCCAGTTGGTAACTAAGTACCAGTGATGCGGCGAGAGGGATGCGCTGGGATCTTTTGAGCTCTGCTCTACCCATCACATGTGGGGGATAGCTCTGGTCGATTGTGTAAATTTTGTATATAAGAATGTAAATATGACTAGAGATTATATTATTTTATTTTTTTCATACACATAGTTTTGATTATGTTCGTTTTGTTTGTATATATTTTAAGAGATTTTTTTTTTTCATTCATTTACTTATTTTATTTTATTTTATTTTAGTATGAATGTGATCATTCATCACTATTACCTATTGCCCACAACTGTGTGGCCGATTATAATATCTATCAATAAATAAAAAGTATTTAAATAAAAAAATGTAAACTAATTATAACTACTAGTCAAAATTTTTAAGTCTGCCAAGTATAGTTAGCGAAAACAAAAAATGGCATCTGTTTAAAAACGTTAAAAAAAATAATTTTTGATTCGGATTATTTCGGACTCCATATCTTTGAAACTAACAACACTAGAAAACCTAAGAGAATATAATTTAAATTAGAGTAAATTTGCTAAAATATGAGCCCTAATAGAGCTATTTACGTTCAATAGTTCTAGAGATATAGCCTTTTAAAAAGCAACATTTCCTGAAATATATATTGAAAAAGCTTTAGTTAGTGACTTTATTGTGGGAACTCATAATCTCAGGAACCATAAGACATACAGATGTCTATTAGCACTCAAATCAAAACTATTTTAATGTACTATAAAGTAATTTAAGACATTTTTCTTCGTAGGAGTAGTAGTTTTCATGATATTTGGTAAAATAAATTGATTTATATCAATATTGGAATATAGGACAAAATATTTTAAATAAAATTCAAAATAAGCAAATATCATAAAAACGACTATAAGTTATAAACTGCTTTATAGCATATTAAACCATCTTTAATATCATTGCTGGCAGACATCTGTCTGTACGTCCAATGGTTCCAAAGAAATAGTTTTTCATAAATCAAACATTCTGTCTTAATAACTAGAAACCAATATTTTGTTAATTTATATTGAAAAATATAAAAACTAAACTTAACTAATAATATAATAAACTAATAATAAATTAAACTTAACTTATAATATATAAGGTATGAAAAATATAAAATAAAAGGAACTATCTTGAACCTAAGCTTTACTATAAAAAAAAGAAATCTTTATAGTCAAGGTATTAAAAAAAAAAATGAAGATTTAAAGAAGGTCACAAAACCAAAATTAAGTAAAAGTGGTAACAAATTTAGCATCTAATGACAACATAACCTTCCATCTTTTGTCAAGGTAACTCTTCGCAAAAAAACTACTTACGCTTCAGACCAACTGATATACGTTCTTCAATGACAAAAAAAAACACTGAAAATAAATACATTTGCGGAACTGACACCGTAAATTCGTTTTGAAATTCGGCTTGGTGACGTTAATCAGTCAGTGTGGAAGCCGAAGGTATATATTACAATATATTACAACCATATTACACATTAGCACTGTTTTCAGGATTCAAGCCAACTCTTTTCACCAACACTGAATTATACGCAAAGGTTTATTTTTACCTGAATTATTATACCTGGTCTCACTTTTTTTTATCTCTCGCATTTCTTACCAGGTTGCAGCACAATATCTACAAACGTCCCTAAATATTGGGTTGTAAAATAAGTTCGTAGCGTTTATCAATGTTTCAATTTAATCCTCTCTGTGTTTATAAAATCACGTTTACTTTGTCAATAATGTTTATATATTCAAAAAAAGGGTAGTTAAGGTGCTTTTAAGCATCAGTTTCAACCGAGATTCCTTATCTTTAAGTAGTATTTTGCTTGTTCAAATTGGAAGAGAAAAAATTATTTACGTCATTTAATGATTTTTTATTTCCTAAAAGTAAAATCCGCTGCACAGACGGTTAAAAAAATTTTCAGTGTATATGGCGATGATGCCTTAGGAGAAAGCACCGTCCGTAAATGGTTTACTCGGATCGTCCTTCAACTGTTGATGACCAAATTCAAGGATTGGTCACAGACAACCCTCACTCTACGACACGGGATATCGCAGAAACGCTTAACATGTCTCATAATCGCAAAGGTATAGTTTTCCATCTCGATAACACCCGTCCTCACGTGTCTTTGCAGACCCTACAGAAATTATTGGAGTTCGGCTGGGATGTGATCCTTCACTCCCCTATTTACAAGACCTTGCCCCAACAGATTTTCACTTATTTCGGGCCCTTCAAGACTCTCTTAACGAGAAATACTATAATTCGCTCGAGGAATGCAAAACGCACATAGAGGAGTTCCTTGCGCAAAAAAAAATTCTGGGAGGACGGAATACAAAAATTACCAGAAACATGGCAACATGTAATAGATCAAAGTGGTTCATATATAATTGAATAAAAATATTTACAAGAATCAGATGTTCAATATGAAAACTTCATATAGATAGTCCTACATAAACTATAAATCCAACTTAAAACTTCCAATCTAGATTTTTGAACAAATAATTATTGTTTTAGTTACTAAATACTATGTATTGATATACTTATATTTGTAATGTGTAAAATAAAAATATAGAGTTAATATTAATTTAAAACAAAATATTTACACCGAATCGATAAAATTTTAAAATACACAATCTTATAAAATAAGGTGATTATTGAATCTGAAGGTTGGGGAAATTCATTAATTAAAATTAAAATAAATCTTGAATTAAAACACACAGAGCACAAATATTATCTGTTTATTATCTTCCACAAATTCAGGTATAGTCCCAGCTTATACAAATAACTCTTTCACATGCTTGCATATGTGCGAAATTTTGTATGTTCGGCTGTTGTTTAGAGATTATAAATACATTTATAAACTTATATTTGTGCTGTATAAAATTAAAATATACGGTTAAAGTTAATTGACAAGATTTAAAACAAATAGTACAAGAGACGGGAAGAAAAAAAGGGTATAGAGATATAGATTTCTCAAAATATATTCACTAATAGATATTTCAGTACTAATTTTTTTATGAAATGTTGCTTTTAAAATGGCTTTATCTCGAGAACTATTTAACGTAAATACCTCTTTTAGGGCTCATATTTTAGCCAAATCACTCCAATTTAAATTATATTCTCTTAGGTTTACAGTGTTGTTGTTAGTTTCAAAGATATAGAGCTCCGAATCAAAAAATAATATTTTTAACGTTTTGAAACAGCAGCCATTTTTTATTCCCCCTATTTATACTTGGCAGACTCATAAATTTTGACTAGTAATTATACCTACTTTTCAATTAAGTAATCAAAAATTGGGGTGAAATAACTGCCCTTTTTCTCCTCTTGGGATCTTATACTAAAAGTATTAACATGGAGTCGATAGAATTTTAAAACATATAATCTTATAAAATGGAGTTAATTATTAAATCTGAAGGTTGGAGAAATTCTTTAATTAATTAAATATTGATTTGTAAGCAGTTTTGAAATAATACTAACTGAACACAAACGCGTGGTTGCTGTACAAGGGCTCTTTGATCTGTCTCCAAAAACCGAAACTCAACTGATCGGCCACAAACTCATATCTTGTCCCAGCTTATCCAAATAACTCATCCATACACTTGCGTTTCACAAATGCGTAGAGACGTCAATCATCTATATATATTTATAAAAAAAAAATAAGTTTTTAGAAATGTTTTCGTAACTACTTTTTTTTTTTAGATAAATTTTGTTTTAAACCCAGCATTATTGAATGGCACAGACCAAAACATTCATACCTTTGTATATTATACAAGTTGCTTTTCCTTGATGATTGGAGAGAAAGGATTGAACAGGAACACTTCAAGTGACGATCAATGAAGTCTTTAAGCTTCATCACAGCCAACCTATAAGATCAATACCTCACACTTGGCATAGCCATAGTCTTCCAAAATAAGACTCCATTTCTTTATCCATAAATAAAAAAAAAAATTAAGACGGAAAGAATTAATTTATACAGCTCTGTTTAAATTTTGATAAAAAATGTTAAAAGTTTGGATTCAATTACAACAAAACTGAGTCTTTCTCATTCTTGAGGCGTGGTAGAGTTCAACTTTTTACTTTTACTAACCTATATATGGGGGAGTGGGTAGCTCATTGGTAAGGCATTGTGCTACTAACCTCAAGGGCACGAGTTCGTATCTAGCTGTGCAGAAAATTGTTTTCTGTTACAATGTAGTGAGTTCTGGACTGCTCAGAGGTCACCCAGCCTCATAAAGTGGGTTCCCTTGATTGGATAAAAATCTGGCGGTCGAGCGTGATTCTGACCAAATCACCTTCTTACCCAACCGTTGGTCTAGTAACAGTACTTAAAAAATTATTTATCCCTGATCCCTTTTGGGTAATTGTCAAAGCTCCACGTCGATTTCGCCTATTACAGCACTTACTAGGCAAACGGTCCAAACTTCCAATACAAAAGACTGATCTACATGACAGTAATAAGGCCAATCTGGACATATGAAGTTGAGCTTTGGGGCTCCACTAAACCTTCGAATTCCTCTCGTATCAAATCCTTACAATCCAAAATCTTTCGTCAAATCCTCAATGCTCCTTACTTTGTCACAAATAAAATCATCCATAAAGACCTTAATGTTCCCTATGTAACCGATCTAGCCCGAACCAGATATCACTATCAGTTTCTAATCTTGCTTCCTCTTTTATTCCGGATAATCCTCCGAGGCACCTGAAAAGAAGATGGCCTCGAGACCTTATATCATAAAAATGTTTTTTGATATATTTTATGTACAGTTGTAAATATCAATAAATAAATTCTAATAAACAAAGTATTTTATATGGAGCATCACCTAAGCCCTGAGTGAATTAGGTTTATTTTCTGTTGTTTTTTCTTAATTTAGTTGTCTATATAACCATACCTCTGGGTTAAGTGGACAACAATATGCTGTCAACATAATGCTTATTTTCTAAAAACTTTATTCTTCTGCTTAATAGAGAATCGGGTCACTTACATCGCAACCATTCCCATTATAAACCGAAATATTATTGTGGCAGGTAAAAAATGACTATGGATTACCCCAAAGAGGTAGGAGAGGCAAACAAGAAAGGAGCCAAGTGGGAATTTCAACTCAAGAATAGATATCGAGGTGATATATATCATTTCTATTTAGAGCTATAAAGGGCCCTGCATATATCACTAGCTGTGACTTCGCTTATACATCTAGCTTCTTAGAAACTTCAATCATTTCACGGTTGGATATAGAAGCCACACAACTCGACCGGTTAAAAGGTTTCTACCATAATAAATGAGATAATTAGTATTGTTTCAAAAATAGACAACTGTACACACATCGTAGTAGTACAAGGTCTAGATATAAATAAATAAGTTAATTTAAATATAATCAACACAATATTATTTTTAAATATATAAACACATTAGATCTAAATCACATTATATTGTGAAATAAGTTCGTAGCGTTTTTCAATAATTCAATTTAATCCTCTCTATGTTTAAAAAATCATGTTTACTTGGCCAATGGAGAATCAAAATAAATCCTGACAAATCCCACCAGATCACCTTTACTCTCCGTCGTAAACCTCTGCCCTTCTGTCCTACATTATGCTTTCTAAATACACCACTAATGCCTGTTGAACAGATTCGATACTTAGGACTCCCTCTTGACAAGAGACTTACTTGGAATCCACACACTCTAAACTTCCCATTGACTACAAAAAATTAGTATACACTGCGATAATCAGACCAATTTGGAAATATGGAATTGAGCTCTGGGGCTCCACCAAACCATCAAATTCTTCCTGAATCCAATCGTTACAATCCAAAATCCTACGTAAAATCCTTGATGCTCCTTATTACGTCACAAATAAACTCATTCACAAAGACCTTAACATCCCATTCGTTGCAGATTTAACCCAAAACAGATATGCGTCTTTTCATTCCAAACTCCTTAACCATCCTAACCCATTAATTCTTAATCTTTTATCCGTAACAATCCCTGATAATCCTCCGAGGCGTCTGAAAAGAAGATGGCCACGGGACCTTCTAATTTAAATTAATGTTTGAAGTACCACCAATGAGTGATTCCTTCCCAAGATTTTCAAGTGTATATGAAACATACAATATATTTACCTATTGTATTATTTTGTACAGTTGTAAATTACATTAAATAAATAATTTAAAAAAAAAAAAAAAACTTGGTCAATAATGTTTACGTATTCTAAAATAGGATTAGTTAAGGTGCTTTTAAGAATCAGTTTCAACCGAGATTCCTTATCTTTAAGAGGTATTTTGCTTGCTCAAAATGGAAGAGAAAAAAATTCATTTTCGTCATCCAATGATTTTTTATTTCCGAAAAGGAAAATCCGTTGCATAGGTAGTTAACCAAATTTGATGCCTTAGGAGAAAGCACCGTCCGTAAGTGGTTTGCTCGGTTCAGAACAGGAAATTTTGACTTGGAAGAGGCAAAGCGCTCGGGTCGTCCTTCAACTGTTGATGACCAAATTCAAGCATTGGTCACAGACAACCCTCACTCTACGACACTGGATATCGCAGAAACGCTTAACATATCTCATGCAAGTGTCTCATAATCGCAAAGGCATAGTTTTCCATCACGATAACGCCCGTCCTCACGTGTCTTTGCAGACCCGGCAGAAATTATTGGAGTTTGGCTGGGATGTGATCCCCCACCCTATTCACCAGACCTTGCCCTAACAGATTTTCACTTATTTCGAGTCCTTCAAAACTCTCTTAAGGGGAAAAATTTGAGAAGTTCTGGGAGGACAGAATTTTAAAATTACCTGAAAGATGGCAACATGTAACAGCTCAAAATGGTGAAAATCTCTACGAAATTATTTTGCAACCCAATATAAATTCCCCGTTAAAAGTTTTGCAACACTTTTAAATATTTGAATTTTACAGAAAAAGCTTGTTTTTTTTTTCCATAATAAAACAGGTTCTGAAGTCTATACTAAACGTTTTTAAACTGGACATAAACAGGTTTTATTAAAATAAATTACAATATTTCTTCTGGGAATGCTGGCATACATTTTTATGATCATCCACGAGGTGGCATTCTTTGCATTTATTTTCAACAAACATACTGACATTTTTAAAATGGCAAATTTTAAGTTATAATAGAAAGAACGAAATCTAAAAAAATGTTCTTCTTTATTGGTTTCTCCCTATTATTATTAGAGATAAGTTTTAACGAATAATTGTGTTCTTTGAATCGTACCTTTTTTTACCGAAGAATTGACCTATATTCATCTTGTCCCTTCAAAGGTTTGGTTATGATCTTGTGATCCGTGGAGATTTCACCCCAACAATGTTACTTTACTAATTAATGCGTGTTTTCAGAAAGAAATCCACTGTCTAATATGTAATAGACGAGACAGAAGAATTGGTGATGGCAGCGCATGCGCGAGAGGTTACGAGCAGAGAGGGAAAGAAAAATCATATGTTCTGTCGTTGGTTGTTTTTTTAATGGACATTGATGTAAAGCTAGTTATTTTTCGGTTTCTAAGTTAAGTTTAGAAACTGTGTGTTAAGAAGTGATCTTTCTCTCTCTCTGCCACGACCAGCTGAGTGCAAGTACGTACGCGTTATTGTTAACCTTTGGACATAGATAACAATTGTATGTATTTTAATTGTAGGTTAGATAATAAGTTAGTAATAAGTACATAGATATAATTAGAATAAGCTAGAATAGGGCCTTTGTTAGTTAAGATTGTTCTTTTAATTTTACAATTAGTTTAAGTAAATCTGTATTTCAATAAACATTAAAAACACATGTTTCTTGTTGTGGATATGTGAGTTATAAAACAATATTAATTAACCTTGCAATTTGAATATATTACAAATATGTTCACTATTTTCATTTTTTTTTTTTTCCGTTGGTCCTAAAATCTAGGGGGGAGCCACGGCTTCGCTGGCCCATGGATTCAAGGAGCAAACATCTGAAGGGTGAACCGAAACGTAGGTGTGAGGATAGTGTCAAGACCAATCTTGTGGATTGGGGTTTGGACGGACATTACTGGGCAGATATATTTAGGCAATGATTGATCGATATAGTATCGACATCGAACTTTCGGGCTCTCGGGGACATTTACTCTTATTATTGTCTGTTATACATATATATTTTTCTTTTTTTAATAGTAGGAACCATCTCCTACTAACTAAGAAAGTATAAATTAAAAAGTTTAAGACAAGAGGCAGAGGCCGGACACAAAGATAAAAGGAAAATACCGCCGTAATTACAGGACCCTATAGCAATTATGAGTAAGTCCGAGCCGCTCTGGCGTGAAGGTAGATAGCGCGTCCTGCTACACCCTCCCCCCC
>NW_027105462.1:419183-421311 GCF_000696795.3 Halyomorpha halys | reverse complement strand
CCCCCCCCAAGGGCCCCCCCCACTTCTTATGTCCTATATAGTTCTCTCCACTATCTGCCCCGACCATATACCTAGTCTCATAGCTAGTGATTTACCCCTTACCATTATAGTTACCATTATTAATAACTAAAACTTACAGTACAAGAGCGGGGAAGAAAAAAGGCAGTTCACCCCAATTTTTTATTACTTTAATGAAAACTATGTATAATTGCTTGTCCAAATTAATTATTCTGTCAAGTATAGGTAGGGGGAATACAAAATAAAGGCCGTTTCAAAAAGTTTTTAAAAAAATAATTTTTCTTTCGGAGCTCTATATCTTTAAAACTACAAAAACACAAGAAAACTTAAAAGAACATAATTTAAAATAGAGTAAATTTGCTAAAATCGTATATGAACAGTTTATTTTTAAAGTGGTCTAAGTCCTTTTATACTTAAGTTGAGATATTTAAGGGTTTGTGTTACAATGCAATTAAAAATATAAGCATAGGATACTAATGATACATACTGCTTAAATGTATCCAAAGGTGTCAAATTTATAGTTTTTATTTAAATATTAGCAATTATTAAGGCTGATCTAGTATTAAATAATTTTTTTTTAATATTTATTTATTGCTATTTACAACTGTACATTATAATACATTCAGTAAATCTGATCTAAGTTAAATTGGAGTGTTACAGGCGTGCAGAGAAACTACCCATTGGTAGCACTCTAATGACATTTTACATTAGCTGGTCTCGTGGCCACCTTCTTTTCAGGCGCCTCGGAGGATTGTCAGGAATGGAAGAGGATGCAAGATTAGAAACTAAGGGGTTTGAGTGATTAGAGAGTTTATAATGGAAGGAGTGATATCTGGTTCGGGCTAGATCGGTTACATAGGGAACATTAAGGTCTTTATGTATGATTTTATTTGTGACAAAATAAGGAGCACTGAGGATTTTACGAGAAGGCAATTTTTAAAATTAAAACACTTATTATATAACAGAAACATTTTTTTTTTTGGCTCAAGATCTTCGTTTTTTTGTATAAAGGTCTTGTATGGGTATTATATGTAACAGATATGTTGAATTGATGAACCTATGATTAATTGGTTCCCTATTCATTTATATTTTCTTCTCTTTCTTTTAAAACATTTTGTATAATTTTTTACTTTCTTTACGTATGTATTCTGATTTCAAGTAAATTTGATCATAATCACATAATGATATGGAACAGCATGTAGAGAAACTACCCAGTAGTAGAACTCTAAAAACAGTTTACAATATAAAGTCACGAGGCCATCTTCTTTTCAGGCGCCTCGGAGGATTGCCAGGAATGGAAGAGGAAGCAAGGTTAGAAACTAGTGGTTTTAAATTAAAAAAATTTTTTTTAATTTTAAAAACGCATATAAACCCTAATAAAAATAATAACTAGATCGGATTTTTCAGTATTACTTAGTTCCTCAGATTTCATTACGTCTTATTTAGTGGTATTATTAATTTATTTATTTTAAATAAACTGTCAAATCAAACATCGTTTAACCTTCAAAATTCAAACTGATGAAAAAATAAAAACATTAGTCAATCCCTGAATAACTTCCACAGCCAGCAGTAAATATGACAGTACAATAGCATGAACAGACATCTTAGGGTAAGACAGTAGGAGAAGGGGATAGGCAACCTTCCGAAATACAATGGTACCTGACAGGTACAGGTAGGAGGTGGGTGCCATATTGTTACCTGACATCGATTCCACCTGTCCCCGCCTCTTCGCCATCTTTTACTGTCAACTGTTTCATTAAAGGTCTTTCCTTTGAAACAACTTATTTTCCCTACCCTCTCCCCGCATCCTTCTGTTCCATCTAGACGGGATATATCGCTCCGTACCTCTGTCTGACAGTTACTATTTTAATTATACATTGTACCTTAAGTCAAGTGACAGAGGAGCGATTCAATGATTAGTCAATCGTTCACGAAAACCTGTTGACTAAATTGAATTTAAGATTTTTTTTTTTTTTTTTTATGACTTTGCTAATACTAAGCTCATTTACAATTACTTTGAAAGCGTAAAAGAGGGTTTTTTTTTTAATACTTTTTTATTTATTGATAGATATTACTCTTTGCAGACCCGGCAGAAATTATTGGAGTTTGG
>NW_027105462.1:411547-419085 GCF_000696795.3 Halyomorpha halys | reverse complement strand
CTCTTAATATATATACAAACAAAAGAATAAACAAAATGATCATAATCAAAACTATCTGTATGAAAAATAAATAAATAAAATAACATAATGATATAAAATAATATAGTCTATAATCACATTTACACTCTAATGATCTGGTATTAAAAAAAAAAAAAAAAATCAAATCTACTAAATCAGTCTTAACGCAATCCTCCCACCTACGTTTCGGTCAACCCCTCTTAACCTAAAACATATTCATCCATCTTACTGGCCACAATGCTATAACCTGAATTATATTTACCGGGTACAGTTCCCTCAATTCATCCTTCTTCTATTGGAATATATACGTAAAACTTTATTTTCAAAAACCTTAAGCCGCTGTTCTTCCCTTAATATAAGAGGCCACATTTAACAATGGATAGGATAATAGTTTTTTTAATTCTAACCTTCAAGTAATTTTTATAATATAAAAAGTGCTATTATGTTGTCGATAATACCTTAATTCTCAAAATGCAATTTGTTCATTTTGTTCTGGAGTTTAAGGGATTTACGTATTTTAAATTTAACGTGAATTTTACTTGTATAAAAGTTGGATACTGTTATAATAATACCATATAAGAAATTTCAAAGACCAATTCACTGTAGGTAAAACTGAAGAACTAGATACCCGACTAAAGAGATACCTACTAGGGAGCTAAAGTGCACCTGCTAGACGGAAGTGCAGGTGATGAAGAAAGAGCAGACAATCAATACAAGATGCACTGCCTTCCCCCAAAGAACCCCACTCCATCACTCCTCTCCAATGACTACCTCTCTCCTGTCCTTTAGCAAGTTCGCCTCGATCTCTATCCCTTCATTAGCGGGGAATTTTTAAGGATGTCTGTATATTTTAACAAATCTGGATCGAAGAAAGCCAACAATTGCAGAGCATTAAATGTTTAAAAAAATAAAATTATTGAACATAGTTTTTACATTAAAGAACTTTAGACAGCAGAAAAGCTAGCCAAAAACCAAATTTACCCTTCATATTTTTCGCACACAAGAACCTGCATAAAGAGGCTACACTAAATGTTTAAACATACTACATATTTACCTATTGTATTATTTTGTACAGTTTTAAATTACATTAAATAAATAATTAAAAAAAAAAAAGTTTAAGATACAAAAAATAAATAAGTTGGAAGATAATCTATTTCGGGTGACAGTAAATAAAGGTACAAAATAGTAAAAGAAAAATATATATTGTTTACCAATGTTTCGCCCCATTTTGAAGGGCTTCTTCAGGGCTGTCGCTGTACTGTAGGTCAACGGACATCTGTACTTAAATTTATTATCAAAATTTTAAATCTTATAATGCGGGTATATTAACTATTTTAAGAAATCGAATTGGTGATGTTTTTATTTTAATTGGTATTTCTTGATTATTTAATATAGGTAGATGAAATTATATTTATTATTTAAGATTTATGGATAATGAAATTTTTTTTTTTTTTTTTATTTTTTTTTATGGATTATAATGTACGTTCAGTTGTCGAAGGTTAATGTACCGTTGTCTTCATATTTGTAAGGTAATAAAAGTGTGTTATTGGGACAAGATCAAAACAGATTTTTTTAAATATTTAATTAATAACTATTTTCAAGGTTACTTTTTAGAGAGAAAAAATTTATCACAAAATAGACTTTAAACAGTTTAATATATTTAAAAAAAGGAAAATTGTCCTTGGTATCAGGGTGCGGTCGAATAACTCAAACAGTAATTAAACTATTAATTGTAAGCTAACGTTTCGGCCCATTTTGCACGGCTAAAAAAGATACAAACAACAACAATGATGTAACAAAGTAAGAGAGAAGATGAAGTGAAATAAAAGTAAACTGAGGTACACTAAAATATTATGAAGAGGAAGATCAGGGGTGTGGTCAAAAGAAAACGAAAAATAGGTTGGAAGAAGATAGTCTGGGTTCTGCAAAAGCAAAATAAATTCAGTTTTGCCTTGTACTGCCATCAGACAGTCCTGAAGAAGCCCTGCGAAGTGGGGCGAAACCTTGGTTAACAATAAATATTTTTGGAAGATTATTGATTGATCGTGTGAATAGATGAATGGAATATGGTCCGGGTGCGGTCAAAAAAACTCAAATAGTAGAATTATACTATTTTATTGAGCCAACGTTTCGCTCCACGTTGCAGGGCTTCGTCAGGGTTAAAAAAGATACAAACACATAGTTACAAAAGGAAAAAAAATGAAGATGAAAAAACATAAGTGTAAAATAACAGGGGTATAAAATGAAAAAAAGTAAGATTTAATAAGAAAAATTAAAGGTTGTAAATAGTTAATGAAAAGGGTAATAGTAACAGATAGATAAGAAAAGAAATATTAGAGAAAATACAAATAAAGAGATGTAAAAATTAAAAAAAAATAAAAATCAAATGATGAGATAAAATGCATACCTGTTTTGACGGCAGTCAAAACAAAAGTGACCGTTGGTATTGGGAGGAGTGGGGACATCAAAACAGGTATGCATTCTGTCTCATCATTTGATTTGTATTTTTTTTTTTTTCTTTTTACATCTCTTTATTTGTATTTTCTTTAATATTTCTTTTCTTATCTATCTGTTACTATTACTCTTTTCATTTACTATTTACAACCTTTAATTTTTCTTATTATATCTTACTTTTTTACATTTTATACCCCTGTTATTTTACACTTATGTTTTTTTTTCTCTTTTTTTTTTTTTACTTTTGTAACTATGTGTTTGTATCTTTTTTAGCCCTGACGAAGCCCTGCAACGTGGGGCGAAACGTTGGCTCAATAAATTGTTTAATTTTACTATTTGAGTTTTTTTGACCGCACCCGGACCATATTCCATTAGTAAATAGTTTTCTTTTACTATTTCGATACCTTTATTGACCGCCACCTGGACTATCTCCTTACAATCTACCTCATACAGTCAACTATTCTCTTCCAATATTAATTATTATATGGTAACGAACGTTTCGCCCCACTTCGCAGAGTTTCTTCAGGGCTAAATTGAAACAAGATAACAGCACTATGAGATGTGACAAGAAAATTAGAATATTATTACAAACGGAGTAAAAAATTAATCAAGAATGTTTTAAAAGAATAAACAAATAAAGTTAATAAAATATAAATACAGATTAATAGGGAACTAATTAATAATATTTGCAGCCATGTATGATAGAATTGTAGACATAGAACTAGAGTAATAAACAACAGAACAATACTTATTAGAAATAGTTGTAGATATGATTTTAAAAAATGCATTTTTTTACTATATAAGTTTGAATTAGCTCGAAATTATTAAGTAAGTAAAATATATGTAGGATAACATTTTTTTTTTCTCCCTGGTGGGAGGTCTTGATTTTTTCTTTACTCATTTATTATTATTATTATTTATTCTTCCTCGACCTTTACTTAATCTCGAATTTAAGAGTTAGTTATCTTCCGTCTTCTAGTGTGTTAATTTTTGTTTTCTTTTATCTGATTTTCTATTTTTACAGGTTATTACATCTCCTGTTCATTTTAACTTAAGTCAACGTAATTTTTTTTTTATATCCTTACTATTGTCTAATTTATGCTATAACTATTTTTATTTCTTCTTTTTGTCCATTTGTATATAATTTTCTTTTCACATATATTTACATTATTTCAACCCTATCTTAATTTGCCTTGTTGTATCCCATTATCCTAATATGTCAAATTATTTTTTAGTTTTTTTTTTTTGTATCTTTTTAGCCCTGATGAAGCTCTACAAAGTGGAGCGAAACATTGGAAAATAAATATTGGTTAACAATTTTGTTTATTTTGTTTTGACGGCACTCCCAAGGGTCTCCTGATCACTTTAATTGCTATTATTATTTATATAAATCACTCTCAAACAATTAATTAATAAATATATATCAGTAGAAAACTAATAAATGATTATTATCATTTTTTCTTGGTACATAAAAAATGCACAATCCATGGAAGTCCACCTGAGCAGAGCCAACACAAGATGGCGGGAGGAAGAGATCGAGAGCAATTTCTTCGGAACGGCTTACCCTCGCCAAGAACTTCCGAAACGGAACATCCCAAAGGAAGAACTGAAAGAACGAAAAGTGGAACCTGGTGGCGTCCGGTGACGTCACGACTTCCTCACTCAGGCCCTGTTCTGGGTCACCCTGGGGGGAGAGAGGAGTGGGCTTGGGGGAAATGTTTTTCTCAATCCCAGTTATCTATTTCAACGTACTTTAGTTGTTTGCACTGAGGAATATTTCAACTATGAAAAACATTATTATTATTAGCTTAAGATTTGTCACTTATATTATAAATAGTACAAGAGCTCCAGAGGAGAAAAAAGGTAGTTATTTCATCCCAATTTCTTATTAGATTAATGAAAAATATGTATAATTACTAGTCTAAATTTATGAGTCTACCAAGTATAGTGAGGGAGAATTAAAAAAAGGCGGCTATTTCTAAACGTTAAAAAAATTAATTCTTCATTTTTCAGCTTCATATCGTTAAAACTACCAACAACTCTAGAAAAATTAATAGAACATCATAAAGTTGAGTAAATTTGCTTAAATACTAGACCTGGTAGAGCTATTTACGTTCTATAACTATGTAAGTAAAAACAAAAAAGATTAAAATTGAGGTGTAGATAGTTGACCGTAGATTAATGCTTGAAGAAGTTTGTCGGGGGGTGCGGTCAGCAAAGAACAACATAAATAAACAAAACCATATTTATTTATTATATGCCGAATTCTAAATTTGTTTGTATACTATTCCTTTTCAATTGTATGTTACTCTAAATGTTGTTGTTATCTCTTTTGTTCTATAGCCCTGATGAAGACCTGAAACTCAGGTCGAAACGTCGGCATAAAATAAATAAATATGGTTTTGTTTATTTATGTTGTTCTTTGCTGACCGCACCCCCGACAAACTTCTTCAAGAAAAAAGATTAAAGAAACAAAATATAAATTTAAGAAAGAAAAAAAAAGTAATTAGAAAATATGACAATAACAATATACGTAGTGAAAAAAACTAATAACGTGGGTAAGGAAGAATGAGAAAAGAATAGAGTAGGAGAAGGGGGTAATAGAAAAATAAGAAAATAGAGAACAAACTTAGGACATACCTGGCTTGCAAGACGACAGACAAGCAAGTAAAGGTACAAAGTACGCTAATAGAGATGACGAAACTCATACATTTAAATTTTTTTTTTTTAAATCTTTATTGCAATTTACAACTGTACATTATAATACATTCAGTAAACTTGATCTTAGTTAAAATAGAGTGTTACAGACGTGTAGAGAAACTACCCACTGGTAGCAATCTAATGACGTTTTATATTAGCAGGTCTCGTGGCCATCTTCTTTTCAGGCGCCTCGGAGGATTGTCTGGAATGGAAGAGGATGCAAGATTAGAAACTAAGGGGTTTGAGTGATTAGAGAGTTTATAATGGAAGGAGTGATATCTGGTTCGGGCTAGATCGGTTACATATGGAACATTTAGGTCTTTATGGATGGTTTTATTAATAACAAAATAAGGAGCATTGAGGATTTTACGACGGATTTTGGATTGTAAAGATTGGATACGAGAGGAATTCGAAAGTTTAGTGGAGCCCCAAAGCTCAACTCCGTATGTCCAGATTGGCCTTATTACAGTCATGTAGATCAGTCTTTTGTAATTAGTTGGAAGTTTAGACCGTTTGTCTAGTAAGTGCTGTAAGAGTCGAAATCTGCGTGCATTTCCTGTCTTGTGTGAGGATTCCAGGTTAGTCGTTCGCCCAGATGGATCCAGGGGTAAGAGTAACATTATTAAAAAAGACTGTAGGGCAGTCGGTAGGTTTACGACGAAGGGTAAAGGTGATTTGATGGGATTTGTTGGGATTTATTTTAATCCTCCAATTACGACACCATTCTTCGATGGCTGTGATATGGGATTGGAGAGTTTGGGATACAATTAAAGGGATAACCCTTAATAATAATATTAACACATGTGTCGTCGGCATACGTGGTGAGGATAGTGTTAGGATTGGTTGGAATGTCAGCTGTATAGACGGTGTAGAGGATGGGACCGAAGATGAAGGTAAAAATAAGAATGTTAAAATATTTAATAGATACGTATAAAAGGGTGACGTCAAAATGTTTAAAAATTATTAAAGAACATAAACTATTGTAGAAAAAAAAATTAAACATTGTTACTTTTTTAACAAATTTTTAACTATTTGGTAATATGTTACCGATAAGTTCTGTTTGTCGGTTTTTAAATTGACGGAAGAAGGTTGAATATGTATCTCAACATTATTTACTAATAATTCCCTTTTCGCATTTTCGGTTCATCCAGAATATCCCTCACTACACTAGTTCAGATAAACAGAGTTCTTCTCTAATATTAGGGGTATTCATGGTATTGTGTTAAATGTAAAATGTTTTACCATGTTAAGTGGTATAAGTATAGCATTGGGAGCAGCCCTATTTAAAGTCATGTAAAATGTTAAATGCATGAGAGCTCCTAGCGGATTTTTTTAGTAACATTTCCTTCCAAAACTTCTTGTTATTGTTTACTTATAAGTTTTGATTACAGTAATTTATTACAACATGGCTAAAGTAAATGAAAAGTAGAAGTGTAAAAGTTTGGCTACTGATTGTCTTTTTTAAAAAGTCCAAAACACAAGACAATAGGAAAACAAAACACAAACTACGAGTAAGTAACCTAACACGACGATGTAGTGCTCAGCTGATCTGTTGCTGACGTCATTC
The DNA here is from genome assembly GCF_000696795.3 of Halyomorpha halys. Taxonomy (NCBI): domain Eukaryota; kingdom Metazoa; phylum Arthropoda; class Insecta; order Hemiptera; family Pentatomidae; genus Halyomorpha; species Halyomorpha halys. The sequence continues at coordinate 412,346 of NW_027105462.1, read as the reverse complement.
TCCATTTAACAGAGCTACTAACTAACACGCTCCATTTCACCATTTATCATAAGTTTTTCCATTTAACTCACTTTAACATGTTAAACTAAAGATCATGAATACCCCTACTATAAGGTTAAGATTATCTTTTAGGCAGTTGAAGTAGGGTGTGCTATTTCTAGTATATTGTTATGGTTCTGTTGCTGCCGTGAATTGAAGACACATGGATTGCTAAGTTATTCGAGAGACTTGCAATAATACCTTCAACTATAATTTTATCATAGAAACCGGAACTGGGGAAGGGGACAAGACGAAGCGGGCCTTTGGGAGTCTCCCCTGACCAATCAGATACAGGAGAACCACCCCATCAGCGTCACCAAAGTAGAAATTTATTTCCGTCACCCCAATTCGTAAAAGTAATAATAATAGTCAAATGAATAATATATTGTTTCACAAAAACATATACTTTGAATTATTGATTAATAATTATTTTAGTGCAAGGTATTATAGGCCAATACAGTAGGTATGTACGCATTTTTGTATGTCTTAGCTCATTAAAAATATATTCTTACATATTAGAGGGAACAATTGAGAAAAGTGAATATAGAAGTATTAATTACAACAAAAAAGAAACATGTTGTGAATAATTACTTGTTTATTCACGATATTTTTTTTTTTTTTTACGTCAAACGTTTGCAACAGATTTTGAAAATTTTTGTTTCATCATCTTCCATTAACACCATATAGCTAATTCCAATTTAAGACCATCCAAGAATAAAAAAACATAAAAAATATATATAAACTTGTTAATAGTATTTTT
>NW_027105462.1:405696-411277 GCF_000696795.3 Halyomorpha halys | reverse complement strand
TATATTGCCTTCATTGTATTATCTTAACTGTATGATCTAGGTTTTTGCTTTTCTAATTTATTACGTATTATATCGTTTACTTTCTATAGATGTTTCCTATATTATATAATTATTATAGTTATTATTATTATCATACTTTCTTATTTTTTTTACATTTTAATACCTTTTTTCTTGTAAGTAACCGCATCAACCTGTCATCTCCCCCCCACTCTATGTCTACCCACATCTGCCTATGCTATTCGTTTGCTATCTTTGAACACGACATACACAGTACAAAAACCAAAGAGAAGAAAAAAAATCAGTTATTTTACCCCAATTTTTTATTACTTTAAAACTATGTAAATGACTAATTAAAATAGATCAATCTGCCAAATATAGGTAGGGAGAATAAAATATGGCGCCTGCCTCAAAACGTTAAAACAAAATAATTTTTCTTTCGGAGCTCTATATCTTAAAAACTATCAACAACAGTAGAAAACCTAAGAGAACATTTTTTAAAGTAGAGGAAATTTTCTAAAATATGAACCCTAATAGAGATATTTATGTTCAATAGTTCCTGAGATACAAATTTTTGAAAAAGTAAACTTTAAAAAAAAATCACGGAAAAATCAGAAGTTAGTGAATTTATTTTGAGAAATCTATATCTCCTATATATATGCCTATTAACACTCAAATCAAAGCTAGTTTAATGTACTATAAAGTAGTATTACGTTTATCTTCGTAGGAGTAGTAGTTTTCATGATATTTGCTAAAATAAATTGCTTTATAGTTGCTCGGACAATAAATTTTATTTATGAAAAACTTTATTTCAGAAACCATTGGACGTACAGATGTCTGTCAGCACTCAAAATAAAGCAAGTTAAATTTACTATAAAATAGTTTACAACGTTTATCTTTGTAGGGGTAGTAGTTTTTATGATATTTGACAAAATAAACTCACTAAATGTTAATTTCTAGTTGCTCGTATAAAATGTTGGATTTTTGAAAAAATATATCTCTATACATATAAGACGCACATATGTCTGCCAGCACTGAAAATAAAGGAAATTTAACTTACTATTAAGTAGTTTATGATACTTATCTTCGTAGGGGTAGTAGTTTTTATGATATTTATATAGGAATATAAATTTGGCAAATGAAAATTTGTCCGAACAACTATAAAGCAATTTATTTTAGCAAATATCATGAATACTACTATTCCTAAGAAAGTAAAGGTCATAAACTACTTTATTAAACTAGCCATTAAAAAAAAAAATGACGTTTATCTTCGTAGGAGTAGTAGTTTTTATGATATTTGCTAAAATAAATTGATTTATTAATATATATGAGGAGAAGATGGTTGGGTGGTGCAGTTAAAATATAACATAAATAAGTTGAAAACACTTATTTAATGCCAACGTTTCGGTCAGACTTTTAGCCTTCATCAGAGCTGCTAGTAGGAAGTCGGACACCCATTTGGCACACTTAAATTACGCACTTAAAAACACTTTGTTAGGATTGATGGGAAAAAACCACACCGATACAAAAATTCGTAAATCGGACGTAAACAGAGTTGTGTACGAAGTCATGATTCGACATTACGCCTAAACAAGCAGATACGCATTAAATTTTTAAATTATTTCTGATCCTGGAGCAGTGAAAATAAACCGTAAATGACGTGAGGACTTTATGAGCCGCGACTGGCGATAAGGACTAATTGAAAAAAGCGAAACAAACCAGAGCGAGCCACCGACGAGGAACAATACTGATGGAGCAATTAATAGGGCGTAAAAATGCGCTCTCTGATAGCGGTTAGTGTAAGCCGGTTCGTCCTCATTCCAACTGATAAGGGGAAAGAATAATGTTAAATATAAAAATATTTCAATATGGAAATTTATTATTAATATATATCATAAATTATTATTACAATAATATATATATATATAAATAATAGACCATATTAATTCAAATAATGAAGAAGATTGTGAGGGGTGTGGTCACAAGAAAACAAAAATAGTTAACAACTAATTATTTTCCGACGTTTCGTCCCACTTTGTAGAGCTTCATAAGGACTAAAAATATCCAATAAACAACTAAAAATATTTTGAAAGATTGAAATACAAAACGTAAATTAAGTTAGGGTTAAAATTAATGGGTTAAAATATGTAAGTGAAAACAAACTAATATACAAATAAAATAGTATAAATACAAAATTGACAATGATAAGAATATAAAAGATATTCTCAGGTTGTAATGAAAAGTAGATAATACGTAAAATAAATAAAATAAAAAATTTAAAACACGAAAAAACGAAAAATAAACAAGTTAGTTAAGATTACATAAAAGTCTAGAAAGAATAAATAAAATAAAATTACTAATAATAATAATAATAATAATAAATGAATAAAGAACAAATGAGGACCACCTGTTTCTTCTCAGGTCAATTCGAAACTCGTAGAATATCGGAATTAAACAAAATGGAGGGGAGGTACCGTTAATATTTACAACTTTTAATACGTGAAATAAAAGAAGGAGATATACAAATATGATAATAATAGTAACTGAATGAAATTTATGATTTAGGAATTATATTATTATAAAGATGAGAGATATTTGACCGTGGATAAATTATATGAGAAGATGGTTGGTGGTGCGGTCAAAATATAACACAGATAAGTTGAAATAAGTTATTTAATAGTGCTAACGTTTCGGCCAAAAAATCTAGCCTTCATCAGGGCTGCTAGCCAAGTGACTAATTTGCTACTAGCAGCCCTGATGGAGGCTAGAAATTCTGCCCGAAACGTTGGCACGATTAAATAAGTTATTTCAACTTATTTATGCTATATTTTGACCGCACCCTCCAACCATCTCCTCCTCATATATTATTATAATGTTATAGAATAGGAAAATCATCCTGACCTCGATTTTATTAAAGTGTTTCGAATAAAGTTTTTTATTAATTCAATGAAATTTACAACTGTATAAAAAAATACAATAAGTACACATCACATCTTTTAGAACACACGACAATCTTGAGAAGGAAACATCCAATGGTGATACTTCAATCATGGCTTTAAATCAGAAGATCCCGTGGTCATCTTCTTTTCAGACACCTCGGAGGATTATCAGGAATTGTTAAGGACGAGGGATCAAGAACTTATGGGTTAGGACGGGTAACGAAAGGAGATATATCTATTTCGAGCCAAATCTGCAACGAATTTTATTTTACTAATTGTTAATTCATTTCTTATTTCTTTAATCATATACCTTTCTTGTGTTCTGCATATCCTATAAGATATTTTCATAATATAAATTTTAATGATATTTTCTAGTAAATGTTTAGGTAACATTAGCATTGCTTATTTATAGACTTTTAATATTTTTTGTTTCTTATTTCTAAGCCCCAACTATTTTACAGCACTGTATACAATTTAAGGTCAAAAACAAGTATTGACCTTAAAAGGCAGATCTACGATAGTTGCATTAGCCCTGTGGTCACTTATGGATGCCAAGCGTGGTCACTGACTATAGCTCAGGAGAGGAAATTATAGGTGTGGCAAAATAATATTGTAAGAAGCATTGTGAATGTGAGGAAAAGAGATCGAATAAAAAATGCTTGGATGCAGAAAGAAACACGACTCACTGACACACTGAAGATGACAAGATTGAGCAAATGGAAATGGGCAGGGCATCTCCTTCGGTGCGAAGATGACAGATGGTCGAAAATTGCCACAGAATGGACTACATACAACCTTCAAAGAAGAAGAGGACGTCAAAATAAAAGATGGAGCGATATGTTCAAAGAGGATGGCAGGACCCTTCTGGTGGAGAGCTGCTAGGGACAGGGATGTCTGGAAGGAGAAATGGAAAGAACTCGCCTCCCAATAGGGCTGGTCACCCCGGGAAGTGCTCACTATTACTGTCCAAAGGGAAGGCCTATGCAGGAAAGAACTCGCCTCCCAATAGGGCTGGTCACCCCGGGAAGTGCTCACTATTACTCCCGAAAGGGAATGCCTATGCAGGAAAGGATACAGAAAGATGGAAAGAAAATTGATAGAAGTTAATGTTTTATCAATTATTATATATATAAATAATTTTTTTTTCTCTCTATCTTCTTTAAATGTTTATATTGTATTTTGTCTTGTATCTACTCTCTGATAAACGGGTTCACTAGTCGTATTAATAACTGTACATACGGTATTGAGCTATGGGGCTTCACTAAACCATTTAATTCCTCTCCAATCCAATCCTTACAGTCCAAAATCCTTCGTAAAATCCTTAATGCTCCTTAATTTGTAACAAATTAAACCATCCATCAGGACCTCAATGTCCCCTTTGTTGCCGATTTGGCCAGAACCAGATACCAATTCTTCCATAATAAACTTCCCAAACACCCAAACCAACTCATTTCTAACCTGGCTTCTCCTTCACTACCTAATAATCCTCCTAGGCGTCTGAAAAGAAGATGGCCTCGAGATCTTCTCCTTTTGAAATGTTTTTGGAGTTCTATCAATGGGTAGATTCTCCACATGTTTGTATCGTGTCATAATATCACTTACAGCAAATTTACTTGATGTGTATAAATGTATACAGTTGTAAATAACAATAAATAAATTATAATTTTTTTTTTTTGGTAATGTAAGCTCACGTTGAAGATCCTTCAAATCAAGCAACTAAACAGATTGGATGCTGAAATTTCAAAAGTAATAAATGTTTTTATTTCACCTTCTACAAGACCTACGTATGTCTTCATAATTAAGAACATTTCCCGACTACTTTCATGAGGGTTTCCCATCTACAAGTCATTAGCGAGTTGTAGAGAATGACAGAAACCGAAGAAGGGTATTAAAAAGATAAGACGCAGACGAAGCAACAACACCGTATTCCCTCGAAGTCTGCGGTCGATAGAAGAGAGCATTCGATTATAGGTATTGCGGGGCAGGCTAAAGGGGACACTATATCAGGGTTAGCAGAGACCAGGGTTCCGTACCCTAATACCGTGGTATTACAGCTTCACTTTATAGCCACTCTTATCATAGTTGCTCTTTTCCATTTTCTGTTAATGTCTTCTATATCCGATACAGTGTATTGTTGGTCAAAGGATACCATTTGAGTCATATATTAGATTTACTGACCTCACCAACACTCTGAGTTTCTAGAAAACTATCTATAATGAACCTATTAAGATGCCTTCATACTTTGCCAAAATATGGAAAATTCACGCATGCTCAAGCGTATATAAACAAGCGGACTGTAAACTTCTTTAAAGTCCATTAAACTAGCTTAACTAGGTTTTATCGCGTTGCTGAAACAGTGCGTGCTCAATTTCCAAATGTAGACAAGCTTGTGTCCACAGTAAAAAACAATTTTTTATTAAATAAAACCACAAATTGTATCCAATACTGTCTCAACACTTTATTTCTTACTAGTCCAACGTTTCGGCTGTTCCAGCCATCTTCAAGGACATTTTTAATACAAATCTCCTCCTCACATTAATTTATAATTTTTATTGCAGGCTATTCTGCCCAGGTCATTTTCTTCATTTTAATTTTCAAACCTATTTATTTAAATTTTAAAACCATTAACTTTTATTTTTCTCTAT
>NW_027105462.1:403816-405553 GCF_000696795.3 Halyomorpha halys | reverse complement strand
AGCCTGCAATAAAAATTATAAATTAATGTGAGGAGGAGATTTGTATTAAAGATGTCCTTGAAGATGGCTGGAATAGCCGAAACGTTGGACTAGTAAGAAATAAAGTGTTGAGACAGTATTGGATACAATTTGTGGTTTTATTTAATAAATAATTACCTTGTCTCAAAAAATTTTGAAATAATATTATTTAAACAATTTTTTTTTAAGGCTCCCAGTCGAATTACTATTTTTAAAGAAACACACCCTAACTTAGCTTTACCTCCGGAACCCGTGATAACACGATGGGCATCTGGTTTGATGCAGCCCAATATTATTGTTTAAATTTAAAATAAAAATGATAAACATAATATCAATAGTTAATTTTGATGCCACTGCAGTAGAGAAAGAGAACACTTGTTAACAAATAATTTAATAAAGACTGATTTGGCTTATATAAGTGCAAACGTGGTAGTTTTATCTAACAAAATTACAAAATTTGAAGAAAAGGGGCTTCAACTGACGCAAAAGATTGTGAACGAAGCAACAGAAAGACTGGAAAATATAGGTGATGAAAACGGAGAAGTCATAAAGAAAAAAGTACAGGACGTGTTAAAAGAAAATCCAGGATATAAAATCATTCAATCCATTGGAGCCATTCTCCTCGGAACAAATGATGACAGCCGCCCAGGTGATGCAGAATACCGAACTAGATGCAATGGAAATAGCTTCATTTAAGTATGATCCTATAAAATCAGTAGATGTTGAAAGATTTTTTAGCCGGTAAAAGTACATTCTGCGGTCAAATCGACGAAGATTTTTATTTGAAAATTTAAAAATGCATTTAATCTGCAATAATTTTGTAACCGACCCTACTAAATAGTTGATTTCTTCCAAAGTTTTAAATATTTTTCCAAAGTTTTTTCTTTTTCTTTTTAATAAGGATTATTCTTCATTTGTTCATGATTCATTCTAAGAAAGTATTAATAAATTAGTTATTACAATTACTAATTAATGTCTTGTTATTGAACAGCTATGTTTTCTCTAAGTATATATTTTAACACAATTTCTTTAAAATATTATTCATATACATATAGTACATATTTATGTAATTTTATTAAAGTTACGAGAGCTCAATTTTTCAGCCCTGACGAAGCCTAGCAAAGTGGGGCGAAACGTTTGTTAACAATAAATAGGGGACTTATAACTTCCAATATTAGTTTTTGTATTTGAAAATATATAACACGGGCAATTAGCCTGCAAAACAAAGGTAATTTAAATGAATTGTGACAATTAAATGATTGAGGTATGTTCAAAACTATTGATATTATGAGAGAAGGTGATATTGTAATAATGTGAAAACAATTTTTAGGTTGTCTCCTTATGTTTTGGGTTGGTTGAAAATGGCCCAAGGGCCGAAACGTTGGTAATTTTATAAAATAAAAAATTGAAAGATATTTGAATCATTGATGATTTTATCAATTTAAACCTCTCTCAAATAATCAATTCATCAGTAATCTAAAAAATAAAGAGAGGTTTGATACTTAAATTGGATACAAACGTCTGTTGAACAGATTCGATATTTAGGACTACATCTTGACAAGAGACTTACTTGGAATCCACACACAAGACTGAAACAACAAGAAACTGCTCGTAGATTCCGATTGCTACAACAACTACTTGACAAACGCTCTAAACTTCCCATTCACTACAAAAAAATTAGTATACACTACAATAATCAGACCAATTTGGACATATGGA
>NW_027105462.1:396591-401805 GCF_000696795.3 Halyomorpha halys | reverse complement strand
CAGTCGGCAGGTTTACAACGAAGAGTAAATGTGATTTGTATGTCTTGAAATAAATACGGATAAAACAAAATCATGGTTAGAAGTAGAAACGCGAGCAATTTCGGGGATATAGATACAGGAGAAAATACGTGTGAACAGGTAGATAGGTTTAAGTATTTAGGTTCTACGGTAACTAGAAAAAACGAAATTGGCGAGGAAATAAAAGCTAGGTTGAAATCGGAAAATGCTTGTTATTTTTCAATTTCGAAACTGCTTAGCTCGTGCCTCCTATCGAAAAACTTAAAAAGACGTGACCTCTTACACTAAGGGATGAACTGTGTATAAGATGGGCGAGTAACGAGTGGATCCCTAAAATGTTAATAAACACTGAACCAACAGGTAAACGTCCGAAGGGTAGACCGAAACGTAGATGGGAGGATTGCGTTAAAACTGATCTAGTGGAATTGCGTTTGGAGGGGCATCACTGGAAAAAGTTATTTTTCTTTTGGAGCTAGAACACTAGAACAACTAATACAACATTATTTACAGACATTTTCTTTTCACTTATAATTTCATCATTTTTAGCCCTAACTTAGTTTACTTTTGTACTTGTAACTTATTATCCTAGATTGTCAAAATATTTTTAGTTGTTTTGTATCTTTTTTAACCCCTGACAAAGCCCTACTAAGTGGAGCAAAATGTTGGTAAATAGATAGTTTTTTTTTCCTTTTTAAACGTCTCCTTCATATTTTCAAAAAATATAGACAATAATTTATATATATAAATATAATTTAGAAAGAGTAGCAACTAATTCAGGGTTTTAAAAAATATATAATTTTACATTCTTTAGTTTAGCTGTTGTAATGCCTCTTTCAATTTTTTCTTTAGAATTAAGAGAAAAAATTGTATTTTATTTTTTTAAGTTATGTTTTTTTAAGTCATAATTATTCTACTTTGCTATACTCAATTTTGATTCACATAGATTAAATTTTATAGAAATAAAAACGAAAAAAAAAAATTATATACAGAAACATAAATTTTCTCCCTGACATTATTTCTTGCTTTTGAAGTCTCTAGTTTAACCTCCTAAAAGTACAAGAGCCCAAGAGGAAAGAAAAGTCAGATATTTAACCCCAATTTTGGACTACTTAAATTAAAACTATGTATAATTACTAGTCAAAATTGACGAGTCTGCCAAGTATAGGTAGGGGGAATACAAAATGGTAGCTGTTTCAAAACGTTTAAAAAAAGTAATTTTTCATTCGAGATTTTAATAAATCAAAAAATGTCGTCCGAACAGCAAGAAATCAACATTTTGTGAATTTATTTTGTCAAATTCCATAAGTAATACTACTCCGATAAAGATAAACATCGGAAACTACTTTAAAATACATTAAATTAGATTTAATTTTCGTGCTTATAGACATCTGTACGTCTTATGATTCCTTAGATATATTGTTTTAATAAATCAAAAACTATTGGCCTGAACAAATAAAAATTAAGATTTTGTGAATTTATTTTGGAAAAAATCATAAAAATTACCACTCCTGCGCAGATAAACATAATAAACTATTATACAGCACATTAGACAGCTTTAAGTTGAGTGCTGGCAGACATCTGTACCTCTCATGATTCCTTAGATATATTGTTTTCATAAATCAAAAACTATTGGCCAGAACAAATAAAAATTAAGATTTTGTGAATTTATTTTGGCAAATATCATAAAAATTACTATTCCTACGAAGATAAACATAATAAACTATTATACAGCACATTAGACAGCGGAAACTACTTTAAAGTACATTAAACTAGCTTTGATTTGAGTGCTAATAGACATCTCTACGTCTTATGGTTTCTGTGGTTATAAATTTTCTGCAATAAATACACTAACTGTTGATTTTTCAGTACATTGTTTACGAAATGTTTTTTAAAAATTATACCTCGGAAACTATTGAACGTAAATAGCTCTATTAGGGTTCATATTTTAGTAAATTTACTCTACTTTAAATGACGTATTAGGTTTTCTAGTGCTGTAAGTTATTTTAACGATATGTAGCTCTGAATGAATAATTAATTACACTTTTATAATTTAATTTTTTTTTTTTGTTCATTTTTGCAAATGTATGTTGAGTTGAGGCACATTTTACTTTAGGTATGAAAATTTGCTAACATGGTTTTGGCTTATACCTTTGATCCGAAATTCAATATGTTAGATACACACTTATTATGAGTACCCCCAACAAATGGAGCGAGACATGTACAATTACCAAGGGACCCTCAAGGTATAACAATTATAAGCTAAGGCTTAGAGTACACCTGTGACAGGGGCCCAATTTATCCCGCTAGATTTATGCGCCCCCCCTACTCAAGATTAACTAACTATCATACTCGGATTTGGCCCTCCCCCCTCACCGGACAAATTTACCACCCCTTGGCTACTTGCGGAACGAATTTAGTGTCACCTTCATTTACAACAAAGTCAGGCAACTATCTTTTCCTAATGCGGTCATTTGTAGGGCTGTCAGGTGTCCCCCTACCCACCTGGGCCCCATGAGGTATAGGTCCGAGCGAGGACTTTAGTTAGGTAAAAATATTCATCATATACTTGTCGCCAATAAGTTTATAAATAGGAAATATTTAATATAAAATATCGTAAGACCGCCTGGGTACGGTTTGAAGAACTCAAATGGTAATTAAACTGTTAATTCGAACCGAAGTTTCGCATCACTTTTCAAAGCTTCATCAGGGTTGAAAAAAATATAAGAAACTAAAAGAATGTTACAAAATAAGATAATAGATAACATTAAATGAAAATAAACTAAAAATGATATAAAATATTGGTAAATTTATATAAAAATAAACAAAATAAATTTTTAAAAAATACATCTTCTTATTATTTCCTTTAATTTATTTTGTTCATTTTCACATATATTAAATCAATTTTAACAATATAAAGACCTTAATGTTCCCTATGTAACCGATCTAGCCCGAACCAGATATCACTCCTTCCATTATAAACTCTCTAACCACTCAAACTCCTTAGTTTCTAATCTTGCATCCTCTTCCATTTCTGACAACCCTCCGAGGCGCCTGAAAATAAGATGGCCACGAGACTAGCTAATGTAAAATGTCATTAGAGTGCTACCAATGGGTAGTTTCTCTACACGCCTGTAACACTCCAATTTAACTTAGATCAGATTTACTAATTGTATTATAATGTACAGTTGTAAATAGCAATAAATAAATATTAAAAAAAAAATGTTAGCAAAAGCTTAGTTTAGTTTTATTTCATGTTATCTATTTTCTTGTTACATTATTTTAGTCTATATTAACTAAATAAACTTCATATGAAAATGAACAAAGTAAATTTTAAAAAATACAACCTATTATCTTATCAGAACATCTTATTCTTTTTTTTTTCATTAATTTATTTTGTTCATTTTCATATAAATGTTCACATATTTTAAATCATTTTTAGCCTTAGCTTAGTTTACTTTTATTTCATTTTATCTATTATCTTGTTACATTATTTTAATGTATATTAACTAAATAAACTTTATATGAAAATTAACAAAGTAAATTTTTTTAAAAAATACAACCTATTATCTTATCAGAACATCTTATTCTTATTTTTATTTTCATTAATTTATTTTGTTCATTTTCATATATATTTTCACATATTTTAAATCATTGATAGCCATAGCTTAATTTAATTTTATTTCATGTTATCTATTCTCTTGTTACATTATTTTAATGTATATTAACTAAATAAACTTATCTTATCGGAACATCTTATTTTTATTTATAAAAAATAGTGGCTGTTTCACAAAACCTTAAAAAAACATTATTTTTTCATTCGGAGCTCTATATCTTAAAAACTTCCAACAACACTAGAAAATCTAAGAGAACATTATTTAAAGAAGAGGAAATTTGCTGAAATATTAGCCTTAAAAAAGCTATTTACGTCCAATAGCTCACGAGGTATAGCTTTATAAAAAAGAAAAATTTCTTAAAAATCTACTGAAAGATTATTAGTTCGTTAATTTATTTTGAGAAATTTATATCTCAGGAACTATGTGATGTACAGATGTCTATTAGCACTCAAATTAAAACTATAAAGAAGTTTATGACCTTTATCTTCGTAGGAATAGTAATTTTCATGATATATGCTAAAATAAATTGATTTACAGTTGTGCGGATACAAATATAAATCAATTTATTATAATTGGGGTGAGATAACTGCCTTTTTTCCTTTCCGGCTCTTGTACTATTACCAACAACCAACGGGCATTGATAACCAGGCTCTTAAACGCCATTTCAAAACAACAAACTAAATAAACAAAGCAAAATAAAATTTAAAAAAAATACAACCTATTATCTTATTTTTATTTTCTTTGTTAATTTTCACATATTTTAAATTATTTTTAGCAACGTTTTAATTTACTTTTATTTTCTGTTATCTATTATCGTACTTTGTTACATTATTATAGACAAAAATAGTAAAAGTATACATGGCTTTAAAGGAAAGTAACTAAGGTATTGCTAAAAATTATTTAAAATCAGTTCATTTTTTCACTAGAAATACATCTAAAAAGTATTGTGATTGTGATCACTTTTAAATTAAATTCGACAAGTTTAGAAGTCACCTGAGAAGAAATAACCAAATATAGCAAAAGTTTATGTAAGTGAGTATATATGTCTGAACAGTCTAAGAAGCAAAATATTTTACGAAACTAAAATTAGGCATTTATAGATCTAGATTATAGATTATTGCTATTATAGATTATAGATCTAGATTATAGATTATAGCTATTATAGATTATAGATTATAGCTAGATTATAGCATTTATAGATCGTTGGAAACAAGGGAATCGGCTTACTGGAATCGCCACTTAAAATCACCGATTTTTTTTTTTTTATTTCTCCAACGTGCCTCAACTATTTTAGTCAAACTCTTAGAATAGAGAGAGAGAGAAATACTTTATTTATTTATCTATGCTGCCTAAATACATTAGGTTGCTATCTCACACAGCATAGTTATCAATCCGTAATCGGACATATAGACATTACACATACATGGTATAATCATAAAAACAATAATATACAATAATAGGATATAATAAACAATTTTTTTCACCCCTACAGTTTCCTTTTACAATCCATTTCGATCTGTACAACAAATACAAATGTTGTACCAATTTCATCCTTTCACAATTATTCAATTCACCCGATCAA
>NW_027105462.1:395291-395881 GCF_000696795.3 Halyomorpha halys | reverse complement strand
AATAGATATATTTTACGAGAATAAGACTAACACATAAATTAAAAGGAAAATATAATAAAAAATGATGTAGAATGAAGCGATCATCTAACATGAGCTAGGTCCCAACCTCACTGAAGAAGTTAAAAGCGTGAAACCGAATAATTATAAAATTATATTTTAGTTGCTTTTTTTAAATTATATAATATAAACAATTTATATTTCTTAAGTCCGATATTTCCACCAATATAACAAAATCAGAATGTTGTGATAAATTATAATAGTGAAAATTGACTGTGATTAAAAGTTTTAATTTTTAATTTAATATAAAGAATCGACAAAATAGGGTAATTGTGGACAGAAATTAATGTAGCATGTAGGTAGAATAGCCTGCATAAACTTTTTTTTTAACTGATATGGTTCTTTTTTGTTTCTTTTTTTTTTTTATTATTTATTTAATGTAATTTACAACTGTACAAAACAATACAATAGGTAAATATGTAATATGATTCATATACACTTGAAAATATTGGAAAGGAACCACCCATTGGAGGTACTTCAAACATTAATTTAAATTATAAGGTCCCGTAGCTATCTTCTTTTCAGACGCCTCG
>NW_027105462.1:392686-393786 GCF_000696795.3 Halyomorpha halys | reverse complement strand
ATTCATTCCTTTTTTCTTTCCCTTTTTCGTCCCTTCCATTTTACCATTTCACAATTTTTATTTCATTTGATCGACAAATTCACACTCCCGAATTCCCCCTCTCAGACCCTCCCTAGTGTATTTTAAATTCAGTTTTAATTTATGTATGATATTCCTCACATTCATTTGACCACCTTATTTCGCTATCAGACTGCGACGCAATAACTCCCCTGATAACCTTTCGATTCAGCATCGGTCCAGTTAATTTTTTGCGTTTTAGCCTCGTTAAAGTTATCAGCATTGGGTTTTGTTGTATCACCTTAAATCGAAAGATAAGCATGTTTCATCAAATATTGAAATATCGAATAAAACTAAGTATATTTTTTTGTTTTCCATATAACTAAACAAGTCATAATATTCTCCGACGAATTCGTCTTTGCTAACCTGTTGCTTATATTATATTTAGTTTATTGTAAGATAGTCCGCGTGGCGGTCAATAAAGGTATCAAAATAGTAAACGAAAACTATTTATTGTTAACCAACGTTTCGCCTGAGTTTGTAGGGTTTCGTCTGGGCTAAATAAAAAAACAAGACAAACATTGTAGAATTGACAAAATATTAAAATAAAAAACATTTCAAAAAAATTTTTGTGTTCATAAAGTATATAAAAAAAAATAATAACAACATAAGGAAGTATACGTGAAGGTGGACTGGAAACAGATTACAAATAAATATAACCTGGAATGATAAAAATTTTAAATACCATATCTAGACTCATAAATTGTAGAAGAATACTCATTAAAAATTATTTAATTAATTAGTTATAATTATCAAAAAGAGGTAGGTGTGAAAGGTAGAACAGATAGGTGAAGTAAATATGGTATAGGTGAGGTAACATACAATTATATATAAATGGCAGATATTAAGAGTATTAATAAAAATAAACAATAAAAAAAGGGGCCAACACTGTTAATTAACAATAAACGTTGGTTCACAATTAATAATTTTCTTTTGAGGTGTAGATAGTTGACTGTAGATTAATGATTGGAGAAGTTTGTCGGGGGGTGCGGTCAGCAAAGAACAACATACTTATCTTATCGGAACATCTTATTTTTATTTAT
>NW_027105462.1:390174-391355 GCF_000696795.3 Halyomorpha halys | reverse complement strand
CTTTCCCTTTCTTGTCCCTTCCATTTCACAATTTTTATTTTATTTGATCGACAAATTCACTCTCCCGAATTCCCCCTCTCAGACCCTCCCTAGTGACCCGCTAAACAAATTCACTATTAGACAGCGATGTGAGATCAAACCAGAGAAATAATAGTCACAGCAGTAGATCAGTTTACAGTAAAACAAATAACAATAATAATTTAGAATACTTGTAGGAGGACTATAAACTAGTGTGGTAATAATACTAATACTTATTTTTTTCATGATAGGGATGACTATTAGTGATATTACAGGAATTAAAAAATACTAAAGTACAAGTCAGTGTATTTGAATTAAGATAAATCTACAAGACTAATAGTATTAATTTGTACTTTATTATGAAACAGGGCCCAGGTGTGATAGAATTATAAATACAGAGCTAGAGAAATAAATTGTAGAAAATATTTGTTATAACTAGTTATAAATATAGTAAAGATGAGATGTATTAGCAAGTAAAAGGAAACTGTATTTTTTCACTAAAAACAGTTTTACATAATAGGGAGATGTAATTTACATGCGAGACGGGAAGCCTCCATAAATAAAAGAAAATAATCGACCGAATATTATTTTTATTAAACCCAAGAGAAACTTAGAATAATAAATACTTCAGATCTATAATCTCAAATAGCCATGGACAAGATCCTAATTCATGAATGAACCATGGATAAATAAATATCGTATCTATAGTAATTATAGTTGTTAGCTTCATCCATAGCTAATTTTTGCCCAACTGTGATTCATACTATAATACTATAATTCAATAAATAATAATAAATATAAGAAGATGGTCAGGGTTGCGGTCAAAAAAAGAACAAATAGTTTAAAACTATTTTAATGTCCGACGTTTCGCCCCACTTTGCAGGGCTTCATCAGGGCTAAAAAGATACAAAAAAAGAAAACTAACAATATTATAACAATAAGGTAATTTAAGCTAGGATAAATATTATGTAAAAATTAAGTGATAAGAAATTACATATAAATAAAAGGAAGGAGGAAGAAATAAAATAGTATCAGTATAAAATAAACTTGAATAAACAATGATAAGAATAAACAATAATTAACAATGGCAAGAGTAAATTTTTTTTTAAAATACGTAAAATATACAGTTAAAAAAGTACAGGAGATGTACATAAAACAAAAAC
>NW_027105462.1:384668-390079 GCF_000696795.3 Halyomorpha halys | reverse complement strand
TTATTTATATTTATTCTTCCAAGACGTTTATTTAATTTCTACTTTCTTCTTCTTTTTTTTCCCCATAATGTTTTTGTTTTATATACATCTGCTGTACTTTTTTAACTGTATATTTTATGTATTTTAAAAAAATTTTTACACTTGCCATTGTTACTTATTTTTTATTCTTATCATTGTTTATTCAAGATTACTTTATGCTGATACTATTTTATTTCTTCCTCCTTCCTTTTATTTATATGTAATTTCTTATCACTTTATTTTTACATAATATTTATCCTAGCTTAAATTGCATTATTGTTGTAATATTCTCAGTTTCCTTTTTTTGTATCTTTCTAGCCCTGACGAAGCCCTGCAAAGTAAATCTCCTGCACTTTTTTAACTGTGTATTTTACGTATTTTTAAAAAATTTTTACTCTTGCCTTATACTATAAGGTAGTTTAAGCTAGGATAAATATTATGTAAAAAACAATGATAAGAATAAAAAATAAGTAACAATGGCAAGAGTAAAAATTTTTTAAAAATACGTAAAATATACAGTTAAAAAATTACAGATATACATAAAACAAAAACAATACGAGAAAAAAAAAAAGAAGAAGAAGAAAGTAGAGATTAAATAAAGATCTTGAAAGAATAAATATAAATAATAATAATAATAATAATGATAATAAAAAATATTTATTATCTCTTCTTTTTTTTTCCCCCGTATTGTTTTTATTTATGTACATCTCCTGTACTTTTTTAACTGTAAATTTTACGTATTTTTAAAAAAAATTTTACTCTTGCCATTGTTACTGATTTGTTATTCTTATTATTGTTTATTCAAGTTTATTTTATTATGATACTATTTTATGTCTTCCTTCCTATCACTTTATTTTTACATTATATTTATCCTAGCTTAAATTATCTTATCGTATCTTATTGTTGTAATATTCTCAGTTTTCTTTTTCTTTTTTTTTGTATCTTTTTAGCCCTGATGAAGCCCTACAATGTGGGGCGAAACGTCGGACATTAAAATAGTTTTAAACTATTTGTTCTTTTTTTGACCGCAAACCTGACCATCTTCTTATATTTAAATCTTTACTTATAAAGTAAGTATACTTACATATATTTGTATATATACTTATATATATGTGTATATAGGTCAACTATATATACATATGTGTAATAATAATGTGAACTCCAACGACTCATGAAGGGTCACGTGTTCATTACTTTGTAAGGATTATTTTTGGAACAACGGTTATTCAAGGAGGTGACTTTTTCAAGATTATGCTCAACTATTAGATTTTTTCCCAATTAAGAGTTCCCATTTCATGAGACTGGGTGGACCTAATATGGGATTCGAATCCGGGTCCTTGGAGTTAAAAGCATTTTGTAAAAAAAAATAAAAATAAATTATTATACTTTTATTTTTTATAAACCAAAACATATTAAAGTTTACGTGGAGTATTTAAATCCACAGTAATTTTCTTCTCGGATACTAACATAAGAGCTCCTAACATCAATCAGATGAAAGTTGTTAGAAAGCGTAGCGGAGATGACTGAAGTCTGTTACGAACAGCTCTAAGTTAATCTACACAGCTCTTGTTAACATTCAACCTACAAATTAACTTCACTTTTAAAGTATTAATTAAAACTACTTTAAACTTTGTTTAGGGAAGGCAAATCAAAAATAATCATTTTTTTGTAAGTTATTATCTTATTTTTATCTAATAGATAAGAATATAATATTTCTTTTGATTGTTATTTTTTTTTCTAGATTGTCACATTTTCTCCCTTCTTTCATCTTCCTTTCCACTTTTACACCTCTTTAACATACATAATATAATTTTTTTTTTAAATATCTTTATTGAAATTTACAAGTGTATATTATGGACTGGCGTGTAGAGAAACTACCCATTGGTAGCACTCTAAATAATATAAAATTAAAATAAAAAATATAAACAATAACAATTTTAAATAAATAACAACATAAGCTAGTAATAAACATATATAATATAATAGAGAAAAAATAATTTATGTATGTATATAAAAAGTAATAAATAAATATAAAGAACGATTCATTCATTATATTTACATAAATTACCCGAATTTGACCAACAATTTTTGTGTCGAAAATATTTCAAAAAATAAAACTTCTCAAACACGTCCTACTGAACGTCATATTCATAAAGTGCATGTTATCGAACGATTAGAAAGTGTTTTTATATCTAATTTTATAATTATATAGTTATATTCTATGGAATGGGTAGCTCTTTGGTAAGGCACTGTGTTCCTAACTCCAAGGACCAGGGTTCGAATCAAGCTGTGGCAGAAACATTTTAGTTTTTTTGTCTAAAATAAAAAGAAATCCGGTTTTTTGACCTAGGATAGTTCAATAAATACTTTTCACGAATATTCACTGTTCCTGTTGTATAGTCTAGGTAAAAAATTGAATCATTTTTTAACGAAAAATGCGCGTTAGCTGTTAAAAAGTACGTTTCCTCCAAAAAAAGTAATTTTGACGGGAGTGTACAGAAACAAAATAACGAAAGCAGAAACTATATATAAAGTTTATACTATAGGTACTACTAGGGTAAACGCTTATATCACAGATAAACTTTTAACTCCGAGATATAAGACATTAAGTACAAAAGAAAAAAGTGAAATATTTTCTTATTGAATGTGTTTCTAGGTATAAATAAAAATATGCTACGCTTGGCACTGGATACCGTATTCCAGTTTGTATTCAAAATTTTGTAAAAGTAATTCATTATGTTTAATAAAATATATAATTAACCTCTAATGGAAAAAAAAGTTAATTTGAGAAAAAATAAATAAAATAGTAATAATGTCAGTAATAAAATAGATAAATGTCCTGCATAGCAGTCTGGCCTTCAGTCTTCCGGATGAGGTTAGATTTCCCAAGTTGTAAGTTACTCTTCCATTAACTTCCCGGACTTTCAAAATCAAAGATGAAATACCTCCATATATATCTTGTTATATACCAAAAATTGCTCAATTTAATACTTTAAATTTTACTGTCACATAAACTAACTACTTGCAATCATATGCAGGGAGAGGGGTTGTTGGCTATAAACTTAAAAAAAAAACGGCGGCCATATTGAAAACGCATATTAGGTCTATGTAACCCTAGGGAGTGATAAACGTTTTACTTTTTCAAATATTTTTTTTTCTCTCATTATCAAATAATACCTAAACTATTGCATAGATAATTTAATTATTCATATGAATACTTAACTTCAGAAAAAATAATGTAAAAAAAAAAAACCAACAAAAGAAGAATCCAAGGCTAAAATTAGAAAAGAATCTTTCCTCTTGCCGATAAATTCTTCACAATAGCACAGAAACTTTATAATTAAACAAGTTTTAAATGGGCAAATATTTATTTTTTCTAATCAGATAATATGGAAATAGTAAAACTACAAAAGTCGTTAAAGATAACTATAATTATAATAACAATACTCCCGGCGTAGCGTACTCTGATGGAGACAGAACCAACTTAAAGGAGGGGGATGCTAGAGAGAACATTACAAATCAGACTTAGCCGAGATCTAATTGCTACAGAAGGAACTAAGGAGTCATAACTCAGTAGGGGCTTAGCTGAGCCAGGGATAGACGCCAACAGTTCTAGCAACTGTCATGATAGTTTAGTCTTCGCACCAGTCTTCGGGGGGTCTTCTAGTTCGAAGTGATTTAGCAACGGGAATAGAGGAAAGATGATGGAGATTGGATTCCAGGAGGTAGCAATGCAGTTAGGAGTACCACTTCTAATGAACTATAAACAACACCTGAGGTACTTTAATACCCATTATCGAAATCCTAAATTAAAAAGTAATACTTTGGCTACTTGAATATTACAATTAATATAAATCGTCCATACCCTCAAAAAATTTAAGTATACAATAAAACCTTATAATGTAATAATATTGTGGGAGTGAGTAGCTCTGTGGTATGGCACTAAGCAACTAACTCCAAGAACTCAGGGTCGAATCTGGCTGTGGTAGACAATTATTCTCTGTAGCCATGAGTCAGCTCTGTGGGTTCAATTAGATATAAATCTGGCAGTCGAGCGTGATTCTGACCAAATCACCTCCTTGAAAAACCGTTGGTTTAGTAACAGTACTTAAAAAGTACTGCACCCTTGACAACAGTCACGTAATTTTTCCAGCACCTCACACCGTTCCTTGTTTCATCTCCTATTTTTTTTTCCATTGCTTTATTATTATTTGTATCCATTTCTTTATTAGAGTACAAAAAAGTCCATCATAAAAAAAACTACGAGCAACTAACTTCTCAAAACGGCAAACGGACAAAATGGTTTGGACTGTTGTGTGACGTCATTCTCCATTTAGTAGACCTTTTAAATTACTCTCAACCATGTTAAATTTTATATCGTTTTCACATAATAGGGTTATTCATGATCCTTAGTTTAACATGTTAAATGGAAAAACTCATGGTAAAAGGAGAAATATTTCCTTCTTTTACCATGCTAAAACGATATAACATATAACATGGTTGAGAGTCTGTTACTAGGTATGTTAAATGGAGAATGACGTCACATAACAGACCACCTGAGGGCGTCACCGTTTTATTTGTCGTTTTAGGTTACTTACTCGTAGTTTGTTTTTTTTTTTCTTTTGTCTTGTGTTTTGGACTTATTAAAAAATATAATCAGTGGCCAAACTATTACAATTCTACTTTTTACTTATTTTAGGCATGTTGTAATATAGAAGTAAACAATAAACTTAGAAGTAAACAATAACATGAAGTTGTGGAAGGAAAGGTTATAAAACAAGTTGCTCATAAAATCCGCTAGGAGCTCTCATGCATTTAACATGACTTTAAATAGGGCTGCTCACAATCCTATACTTATAACATTTAACATGGTGAAACATTTTACATTTAACACATCATGAATACCCGTAATACATGGAAATATTTCTCCATTTAGCACAACTTTAACATGTTAAACTAAAGTTCATGAATTTGGTGTTAGATAAATAAATATTCTAATGAAATAAATAATCAACGGTGAAGACCAATGGTGGATAATAGTGGAGTGGACTCGAACGATGGCAGGTATTCCCCTCACCTGGTTGCTAGGATACCGCGTCCCCTCCACCCTACCTGCCTAACAACTTCGCCCATTCTTCAAGTTCTAACTTAATTCATCAATGGCCTAATACTATTTAGCATATAATGATTATAGAATAATTAATTAATGATTAAAACATCGAGGCATACGACTATCTAAAAAATATATTTCAATGCTACAAAATATAAATTCGCAAATTATAGAAATATAAAAGTTTTTATTTAAATATTTATTTATTGCTATTTACAACTGTACATTATAATACATTTAGTAAATCTGATCTAAGTTAAATTGGAGTGTTACAGGCGTGTAG
>NW_027105462.1:382192-383570 GCF_000696795.3 Halyomorpha halys | reverse complement strand
TGAATGAGTTTATTTGTGACGTAATAAGGAGCATGAAGGATTTTACGTAGGATTTTGGATTGTAACGATTGGATGCGGGAAGAATTTGATGGTTTGGTGGAGCCCCAGAGCTCAATTCCTTATGTCCAAATTGGTCTGATTATTGTAGTGTATATTAATTTTTTGTAGTGAATGGTTTGAGTTTAGAGCGTTTGTCAAGTAAGTGTTGTAGTAATCGGAATCTACGAGCAGTTTCTTGTCGTTTCAGTCTTGTGTGTAGTAGCATTAATTTAAATAAGAAGGTTCCGTGGCCATCTTCTTTTCAGACGCCTCGGAGGATTATCAGGGATTGTTAAGGATGAGAGATTAAGAACTAATGGGTTGGGTAAGGAGCTTGGAATTAAAAGATGCATATCTGTTTTGGGCCAAATCTCCACCGATTGAGATGTTAGGTCAGCCTTCTCTATTATAATTTACCACAATATTTGTAGCCTTATTTATTTCAACTAAACCAAAATATTTATTTATTTTTTTTTATAAATCTTTATTTTTTCAAATCAACAAAATTAATTATACTTTAGATGCAAATCTTTTCAAAATTCATCATATAAGCTCTTATAGACCATTTCAGTGAGGAACACCTATTTGATATTAAAGACCCTTAATTAATTCTCATTGCTTCAACGAATTTAATCCAAATCGAAAATAAAAAATGTGAAAAATTGATTCAATAAAGTTTAGTGAAAGTAAAAAACAAATATTGCCTCCTTGCTAACCCCATGGCCACGCTGACAACTGTCGTGGGAGCAGAGTAAGTGGTCAGTCTACAAGCTAGATTAGAGTATTCTTCTCTTCCTTAAGTCGCAATGTCTCGCATCAAGAATTAATAGCAGGCAATCTAAATTATTATACATAATAGTTTCTAAGAAATTACTATGTAATAAAACTCAAAATCTATAATTAAACAAATATACCGCATAAATATATAATATTTTATTCACTAAATCTATCAAAATATTAGTAATTTCGTATTGGAAGAAGATAACTCAGTCTTTAACCATTTTCAATCATGATCAGCCTGACGAAGCCCTACAAAGTGGGTCGAAACGTTGGTTAACATCCACCGAACATCCACTCATCATAAGAATTCAATCTTTCCTTCTAAAATTATCACAGCAAGGTAAGTCCATTATTTTCATATGGGCTCCAAGCCACATTGGCATTGTTGGTAACGAGCTCGCAGACAAAGCTGCCAGAGAGGCACTTACGTTCCCTGGCCGAGGCACCGCCGTTCTTACCCCATCAGAACTCAGTACACCCCTTAATTTACAAATATTAGAAAAATGGCAGGCCAAGTGGGATGAAAGCTCTCCCAGTAAATTAAAAGAAATAAAACGAT
>NW_027105462.1:369988-381772 GCF_000696795.3 Halyomorpha halys | reverse complement strand
TATTTATTTATTTTTTTTCATTTTTATTTTTTTTTTACTTTTATCATCCCATAGGCGTTGATGACCAGAGGGTTTTACGCCTTTAAGCAAAAATCAACAACAACAACGTTGGTTAACAATAAATAGTTGTGAACAATGTAAATAAACACATCTTGATTACCATTATAAATTGTAATTAATCTAAGGGCTTAATGTAATTTTAACCATACTGAAACTTTCTAAATGTTTGTCAGACAAATAATCATAATGTGTGGACCACGTAATTATTCTTAGGGGAAATTTGTCCCTGAATAAAATTTTTTTTCAATTCCATTTCAAAATCTAACTTTTCGAAAAATTGGAAATTGAAAAATGACCATTCTTGGCTTATTGCCTTAGTTATCGTCGGCCCTAAATACATAAACCTCTGTCCCTGTACAGCTTGGATAGAAAAAAAAACTATAATACGAAAAAAATCTTTGAGACTATACAACTGTAGCAGAGTACAAAGCACGAACTAACATTGATAAACAAGCTGCAAAAGGGAATAAGGAAGGAAAATATACAATTTAAAAGAAAGCTATTTGGCGACAACAGCCCTATCTAAGCCCTTTATCAAGGTATAGAGTGGATAGGAAGAGCTTATAGAAGAGGTAAGGGACAATCCTACGCGTGACCCTCAGCCTACCGCTCACCATTACACCGAGGGGTCCTCCTATAACGCGGTACTTCGGGGTAACTGTTCTATCCCTCGGCCATATCCTTAGCAGGACACGTCCTTTAACATAATCTTCTTGGCGTAGAAAATTTTTCTAATAATATTTATTTATACAGAAGGATACGCATAACGAAAAATATATTATAATAGGGGTATTCATGATCTTTAATTTAACATGTTAAAGTGTGTTAAATGAAAAGACTCCTGGAAATATTTCCTTCATTTACCATGTTAAAACTATATAACATGCAACATGGTTGAGAGTCTGTTATTAGGTCTGTTAAATGGAGAATGACGTTATATGTTATATCATTTTAACAAGGTAAAAGAAGGAAATATTTCTCCATTTAACATGAGTTTTCTATTTAACATGTTAAACTAAAGATCATGAATACCCCAAATATAATGAAACCTTACCATACCGGACAACTACAAGGAAGATAAGTTTGTCCGTTATACAGAGGTTTCTATTGCAAAGAGGTAAATATCGTCGCCTAAGGTGTAAATTCCGAAAAAAAATCAATAAGATGATTCTTATACTGGGGGTATGTCATGATCTTTAGTTTGACATGTTATAATCTGTTATTGGAGAAATATTTAATTAGCATGCTAAAACGATATAAAATTTAACATAATTGAGAATATGTTAATAGGTTTAATAAATGGAGAATGACGTCACGCAATAGACCAGCTGAGTTCAACACCATTTTGTCAGGTTATTTGCTTGTAATTCGTGTTGTTTTTGTTTTGGAAGTTTTTAAACTCCAATAAAGTAATGGGGAAAAACTAGAAGAAGAATCAAGGAACAAGTGAGGTAAGGAAACGACGTGACGAAGCTGTTGGTGATCTTATTATCTCGTAAAGATTACAAGGTTACAAAACAAGTTGCCCGAAAATACACTGGTAATTCCTCTGCATTTAACATATAACATGGACTTTAAATTAGGCTGCTCACAATCCTATATTTTTAACATTTAGCATGTTAAAACTTTTTACTTTAACACATTATGGATATCCCTACTATTCTATACTAAGACAGCATTCTAGTGGCATCTCGTTTCAACCATCTTTGTGCAGGTTGCGTATATAATATTTTTTTTTTTTACTTTCAGACTTGTTTTAAATTGTCTCTGGAATATTTAGATTTTTTTAAATTTTAAATTTGGAAAAGCGACCATAGTTTTTTTATTTTCTACATGAACTTTTCAATGAGGTGTAGATAGTTGACCGTAGATTAATGATTGGAGAAGTTTGTCGGGGGGGGGGTGCGGTCAGCAAAGAACAACATAAATAAACAAAACAATATTTATTTATTTTATGCCGACGTTTCGACCTGAGTTTCAGGTCTTCATCAGGGCAATAGAACAAAAGAGATAACAACAACATTTAGAGAAACATAAAATTGAAAAGGAATAGTATACAAACAAATTTGGAATCATACAAAATATTGAATTGAATCATAAATGATAAAAAAATTGATAACTGATAATTGAATAGTAAAAAAATTGATTGATAATCGTGGAATTAGATGGTAGTAGATTGAAAACAGTGAAAGATGAAATATAATATCATGTAGGTAAGAAGATATGTATAATATGAGATATGCAGGTAGTGTCTAAAAAACTGAAAAAACAAATATTGAATCCACAAATTGAACAATATGACAGAAAATGTAATATAGTGAGTGACTTATATCTGAATTACAGTTAATCATCGTACGTCTAATGGTTCCTGATATAAAAATTTTCCAAAACAAATTCACTAACAACTAATTTTTCAGTATATAGTTCATGAAATGTTGCTTTTTAAAAATCTATATCTCGGAAACCATTGAACATACACAGCTATATGAAGCTATAATATGAGGATCATATTTTAAAAAATTTACTCTACTTAAAATTTTGTTCTATTAAGTTTTCTAGTGCTGTTGGTAGTTTTAAAGATATGGTGATGATGAGATATAATATATCTCAGAAACCATAAGACGCACATATGCCTGCCAACACTCAAAATAAAGGACATTTAACTTACTATAAAGTAGTTTATGACACTTATCTACGTAGGGGTAGTAGTTTTTATGATATTTACATATGAATATAATTTTGGCAATGAAAATTTGTCCGAACGACTATAAATCAATTTATTTTAGCAAATTTCATGTAAACTATTACACCTACGAAGATAAACATTATAAACTACTTTATAGCTCATTAAACTAGCTTTAATTTGAGTGCTAATAGACATCTGTACGTCAAATGGTTTTTGAGATATAAATTTTTCAAAATAAATTCACTAACTACTGATTTTTCAGTACGTCCCATACAACATTTTTCTGAAATGTTGCTTTTTAAAAAGCTATATCTCGAAAAATATTTAACGTAAATAACTCTATTTGGGCTCATATTTTAGCAAATTTATTCTTTTTTAAATGACGTTCTCTTAGAGCTCCGAATGAAAATTTTTTTTTTAAATTTTGTAACAACCGTGATTTTCTAATTCCCCAGACTATACTTGACAGATTCATCAATTTTGACCTGTTATTATACATAGTTTTCATTAAAGTAATCAAAAATTAGGCTGACATAACTAACTTTTTTTTCACCGGGCTCTTATACTATGAATAACTCTTTACCTCATGAAATATTACAAATTAAAGCTTCCTGGAAGCCCGGTAGAGCTAAAGAAAAGTGGAGGACAGACGAGCTTGTATTTTTATTCGATTTTTGGATTGTACATGTTTTCAAAAGTAAAACCTCAAATTTTGAGGTAAGAAAGCTATTAAAGAAAACTTTACCCTCAAAATAACTGATAATAATAAAATAACAAAATATGCGTAATGATAATAATTAATAATGAATTATGAATGTACATAGTATAATGTAATTAATGAATTATGAATGAATAATAATGAATTATGAATGTACATAGTATAATGTAATTCATTCTTGAAAGTAAGAGAGCCCTGTAAATTGATACCTGAGAATAAACAATGTTTGAAGCTGAGAAGTGAAGTACAGTACTAACTTTCTGCAGACGTTGCATTACCTGCATCAGAGGGGTGTGTGAAGTGGGGGGGCGCAGTACAAGGGTTGCAAGAACACAGCCCTGCACATAGATTACCCTTTCTGTACCGGTACCCTTCTGCGTATCTCAACAACAATATTCACCTACCTGCAACAACATTTTGAACAAATATATTACATTAAGAAATATATAGAAATAGAAAAAGTATATTTTTTCTTTTTTTTTTTTAATTCACAACTGAATTTAAGATAAAAACACAATAAGTAAATGTGATAAACTATAATGACTATTATAAGTAAATGTGATAAACTATAGTGACTATTATAAGTAAATGTGATAAACTATAATGACTAATATAAATAAATGTGATAAGCTATAAAGACGTGAGAAACTTGTGAAGAAATTATGCTTGATGTCCTTAAAGTCGTCAACATTTTTTGTACCAATGACTACGTTTATAGGTCAGATGGCGGACATTAATATAATTTTATATTAACTAATTAAATTATTCCCACTACGTTCACAATAATTTTTAGTTTTTGTTTCTTATTTTTAGCCCTGATAAAGAGCTCCATAGTGGGACGAAACGTTGGTGCATAATTTTTTTTTTTTTTTTTTTTTTCGGCCTAGACTCCCATTGGAGTCCTATACTGCCTAACCATGGTTAGGGGTCAAAGTTCTTCATTTTGTGGGACCGCCACTCAATGAAAAAAGTCGACGTCCCAGGCCGGATTCGAACCGCCACCGCCAATAGACATCAAATTGGCAAGACTGTGTCTTAACCACTGAGCTGTGTCTTAACCACCACACGGCCATGGTGCATAATAATTAGTTTTTAAAAAAAATATTTGAGCTACTTTTTTAACCGCAATCTGCACCATCTTCCATTAATTACTTAGGTCAATTAATAATTTTCAAATATTTGTATAATAATTTTCTTTTTCTATTTTAGTATGATTTCATATTTTGGCGAACTTACTCAGCCTCCACTGGCTCATTACCAGTGATGCGGTGAGAGGGCCTCGTTGGGATCTCAAAGATCTCTTACTCCTCATGCGTGTGGGATAGAGTGGGCTTGGGGATCC
The DNA here is from genome assembly GCF_000696795.3 of Halyomorpha halys. Lineage (NCBI taxonomy): Eukaryota > Metazoa > Arthropoda > Insecta > Hemiptera > Pentatomidae > Halyomorpha > Halyomorpha halys. Next base: position 376,966 of record NW_027105462.1, on the reverse strand, counting down.
TCAGGTGTATAGTGTAAATATTGTATATAATTTATTTTACTTAGTTTGATTATGTTCATTTTTCTGTTTATAGGCATTAGAGATTTTATTTATTTAATTAATTAATTAATCATAAATAATAACTCTTGAACTCTATCTTTAAATAATCTCTTGTCTCTTCAATAGATTAATTTCTCATTTTCTTTACTTTTTGTATCTTTAGCAAGGTCTCTAAAAACCACCTGCCGAATTTGCATACTAAATTTTGCTAACAATTTTTTGGATTTTATTAAGAATATCTTTTCTATAGTTAAAGAATGCTTGTGTTTGTTGGAAATAAGGTATCTACTTCTAACTTCCTTTCACTAATTTTTATATTGGTATGTATGTGTGTGTGTATATGATTATATACATTTATAATTTTTTTTTTTTTAATTTTTCATATAAAAGAATTTCAGAAAATTTATATATTTTATTTATAAATAAAACCTAACATTGTTCCTGTAATTTTGTAAATAAAGTTTTGCTGTTATATTACAATAAAACTTCAATAAAAATTAAAAATAAGGCAAACATATATATAAATTATTGACCACATGAAGGAGATGGTCGGTCAGGGGAGCGGTCAAAAAGGAACCAAAAACAATTAACAACTTTTTATCTGCCTACGTTTCGCCCCACTTTCAGGGCTTAACTACGTTAATTTACGTTTTTGTATCATATTATCTTAATATTATCAACATATTTTTTGTTGTTTTGTAATTTTTTTAGCTTTGATGAAGCCCTACAAAGTGCGCCGTTGGTAAATAAATATTGTTTTTATCCCTTATTATAAATTTCATCAAAAAAGTCTTATCGAAAAACAATATTAATCTTTATAAATATTAAGATCGATAAATGTGCTGAATATTATAAAACTATGTACACTAAACACTGATAGATTTTTCAAATCGCAAATATAAAAACGCTGACCAAGACAACGTTTTTTTTTTTTAATATTGGCTTCATTGATAATAATGATAGCTAGGTTGTTTATATATTTAGGCTACGAGAAAAAGCGTAGTCAACATAACATCCAACCTCTTTCCGATGATAGCACTCTCATTCAACTATACAATCTGTTAATGAATGAACATTCGTTCATTTATTTTAATATTTTCTTTATTTCTAAACTGATTTAAGTTTATTTAAAGACTATGTTATAATGAAATATTTAACTAGACGTTTTGAGGTAGTGTTAAAAATTAAGTAAATATAAGTGAAAACATTATATAAAAATGAACAAAATAAAATAAAAAAAAATATTTACAATATTAAGTATACATATAAAATTTTTTTTTATTTATTTAATGTAATTTACAACTGTACAAATAATAAATACAATAAGTAAACCTGTGGAATGTTTTATAAATGGAAATCTTGGGAAAGATCCACCCGTTGGTGGTACTTCAAGCATTAATTTAAATTAGAAGGTCCCGAGGCCATCTTCTTTTCAGACGCCTCGGAGAATTATCTGGGATTGTTAAGGATGAGAGATTAAGAACTAATGGGTTAGGATGGGTAAGGAGTCTTAAGGTCTTTGTGGATGAGTTTATTTGTAACGTAATAAGGACCATCAAGGATTTTACGTAGGATTTTGGATTGGATGGGGGAGGAACTTGATGGTTTGGTAGAGCCCCAGAGCTCAATTCCATATCATATAAAAATAAAATAAAAGAGAAAAATAACATGTTTCAAAAGCTCTCAACTGGAACAGCCCTGATGATGTTCTACAAAGAGGGGCGTAACGTCAGCAAAGAAATATTTTTTAACTATTTTATGGTTTGCCAAGGTTGGGGGAATAAAAAATGGCGGCTTTCTCAAAACCTTAAAAAAATTAATTTTTTATTTGGAGCTCTATATCATAAAAACTACCAACAACACTAGAAAATCAAAGAGAGCATTATTAAAAGAAGAGTAAATTTGCTGAAATATTAGCCCTAATAGAGCTTTACGTCCAATAGTTCCTTAGAAATAGATTTTAAAAAGCAACATTTCTTTAAAAAATACATACAGATTAGTAGTTAGTTAATTTATTTTGAGAAATCCATATCTCAGGAACTCATCATCATGAGACGTACAGATGTCTATTAGCACTCAAATTAAATCTATATCTCAAAAACTCAAATAAAAGCTAGTTTAACGTACTATAGCTTAACTTCGTAGGGGTAGTAGTTTTTATGATATTCGCATATGAATATAAATTTGGCAAATAACAATTTGTCCGAAAACTAAAAATCAATTAATTTTATCAAATATCGTGAAATTATTCCTACGAAGATAAAGGTCATAAACTTCTTTATAGCTTATTAAACTAGCTTTAATTTGAGTGCTAATAGACATCTGTACGTCAAATGGTTTTTGAGATATAGATTTTCAAAATAACCATTGATCTTTCAGTATGTTCTGTACAACATTTTTATGAAACATTGCTTTTAAAAAAGGTATATCTTGAGAACTATTGAACGTAAATAGCTCTATTACAGCTTACAGTTTAGCAAATGTACTCTACTTTAAATGATGTTCTCTTAGATTTTATATAGTTGTTGGTAGTATATATAGAGCTCCGGATAAAAAAATTAATTATTTATAACACCACCATTTTTTTTCCCTAAGTATACTTGGCAGTATAATCAATTTTAGTAATTTACATAGTTTTCATTAAAGTAATAAAAAATTGGGGTGAAACAACTGACTTTTTTCTCCTCTTGGGTTCTTGTACTATATGGTTATTTGCTCGTAGTTTATGTTGTATTGTCTTAGTATTATTTTGGATATTTTTAAACTAGACAATCAGTAGCCAAACTTTCACTACTTTTCACTTACTTTAGACATGTTGTAATAAATTACTGTAATCAAAACTTAGAAGTAAACAATTACAAGTAGTTTTGGAAGGAAAGGTTACTAAACAAGTTACTCAGAAAATCCGCTAGGAGCTCTCATGCATTTAACGTGATTTTAAATATGGCTGCTCACAATTTTATACTTATAACATTTAACATGGTAAAAGGAAGAAACTAAACGAGCCGTGTTACGAAGACCTTAAACACCCACCTTATTCACCAGACTTATCCCCAACAGACTTCAGAAATTCGGACAACTTCCTTAAAACTATTTGAAAGTAAAAAACCCATTTTCTGACTTCATTTCTTCATAAAACCTGAATTTTTCAGTTCTGGGATCGAAAAGTCGAATTTTGGGAAAATGTGAGTAAATAATTTGAATAAGAATATTCTGATTTTGATAGAGTTGTTTTATTAAATATTAAATAATATTCCTGTGAAAACTGACATTTCATATAGAACTACCCAACAGTAACCATAAACGTCAATCATTTATAATAATAATATATGTATAAATAGTTGACCGTAAAAATTGATATATAGGAAGATGGTCAGGGTTGCGGTCACAAGTGAAACGAAAATAGTTTACAACTATTTTATTTTCCAACGTTTCGCCCCACTTTGTAGGGCTTCATCAGGGCTGTCCAAATAAATAAGTTGAACAGCCTTTATTATTTATTTGGACAGCCCTGAAGAAGCCCTACAAAGTGGGGCGAAACGTTGGAAAATAAAATAGTTGTAAACTATTTTCGTTTCACTTGTGACCGCAACCCTGACCATCTTCCTATATATAATAATAATAGTTGTAAACTATTTTTGTTTCTCCTTTGACCGCAACCCTGACCATCTTCCTATATATTTACGAATAATGTTGATAATGTAGAAGAAAGCTTTTCCGTTAAGGAAGTTTTTGTCGTCTCTAAAAATAAAGCAGTGTTAGACGTTAAACGTATTGAGGTCTATTAATGGACTATTCTGCTTGCAGACAACTATATGTTGCCTTATTTAGATCACATTTTCCGAGAAAGCCAGTATAGCACATGTACAAAAGGGAGAAAGAACTAAACATATTGTTGCGCTGGTTACAAGTTCTGTAAATAGCTTAAGAAAGACTCTTCAATTCTTATCACTAAACCTTACGACACTTAACCTGTACCAACAACTGTCCAAAACCGTAATTGTTATCAATATATTTCACAGTAACAGTTTCTCCGTTATTTTTAAATTTAAGGGATAACTGTTATAGAAGAATTTTCATTAAAAAATATTATAGGATAAAATTAAAGTCCTATAAGCTCTATCTTAGCTAGTAATTGTACGAATTGAAAGATTTTTACTATCCACAAGTTAGAATAGGTTAGTCACCAATTGGTCAGAATGTCAGTTAGAATAGGTAGATAACTAGGTGAACATCACCTTCGACCTGGATTGCCTCAAATAAAAAAAAATTTTGATCATTTTTTTCCAAAGATCACCATTAAAATAAAAATATATATTTTTTAAATTTCTTTATTGAAATTTACAACTGTATATTATATAATACATTCAGTAAATTTGATATTAGTTAAAATGGAGTGTTACAGACGTGTAGAGAAACTACCCATTGGTAGCACTCTAATGACATTTTACATTAGCAGGTCTCGTGGCCATCTTCTTTTCAGGCGCATCGGAGGATTGTCAGGTATGGAAGAGGATGCAAAGTTAGAAACTAGGGGGTTTGAGTGATTAGGGAGTTTATAATGGAAAGAGTAATATCTGGTTCGGGCTAGATCGATTACCTAGGGAACATTAAGGTCTTTATATATGATTTTATTTGTGACAAAGTAAGGAACATTGAGGATTTTACGGAGATGTCCAAATTGGCCTTATTACAGTCATGTAGATCAGTCTTTTGTAATAAGTTAAAAGTTTATACCGTTTATCTACTAAGTACTGTAGTAATAGTCGAAATCGAGCAGTTTGCTGTATTTTCAGTCTTGTGTGAAGATTCCAGGTTAATCGTTTGTCCAGATGTAGTTCAAGGTAGCGGATTCGACAGAGGTAAGAGTAACATTATTAAACGAACCTGTAGGGCAGTCGGTGAAATAACATATTTAAAAATAGAAAAGTATGTATACATTTACAATAACTTCATGATGGTCAGCAGTATTTTATAAAATTCCGGGTCATTTTTCATTTCACTTGTACGTTGTCTAGTTGAACGTTGGCAAAAAGAATTATTTCCTTTTTCTAAAAAAAAAATAGCTTAAAACCAAATAGATTGAAAAAATGTTCATCATGTTCATGTTCAAAAATTAATTTAATTTAAGAGTAATTTCCCTGCAAAAACTTATGTATATTTATTTAAATTTAAACAGTTATAATTGTTTATCTAATTTATCAAAAATCAATATTTATTTGTTTGTACTTTATGTCCTGCCATACCGTGCATCCGATGGTTATTATATGCTAATCGACTTGCCTCTTTCAGAAGAATGAGAAAAAAATATTACCTATTTTAATCAATGATTTTATATTCATTAAAAATTTTTAAAAATGAGGATTTCAGTACAGTATGTATATTTTATATATATAATTTTTTTTGGGGGGGGGAAGGGGGAGGGTTGACAAACTTATGTTCGTTTTTAGCGTCGTCTGAAACCCTCAAATACCATTTTCCAAAAAAATTAAAAATTTATTACTTTGATTTATTTGATTTTGTATTTGTGTGATCATTGTTCATATAATCGTTTATAACTGCTATGAAGTTTATTTAATTCCTAGGTCAATAAAACTTTTCAAAAGCTGAATGTAACCTCGTTTAACCTACATTAACATGAACATTAAATGGTATAAGGGAGAATATTAGTTTAATATTCAAATAAATATTTTTTTAAAGATCTCCGGTTTTAATTTGTTTAATTAAATCTAGTTTGTTCCAGTTCATAGAACCCTAAATCACTGCAAAGTTTGGTGTTGATTATTTGAATAATGTTGAAGATAATTCAATTTATTTTTTTATTAGGAAAATCTAAAGCGAAAATTTTGTCTTAAAAAAAAATATATTTTCCGATTTTTTCGAAACTTCGTAATTAAGGGTTTCTCAAGGTGCTAAAAACGAATATCAACTTTCATTCATAAAAAATATTTTACTAAACTTTGATAGGTCAGTCATTCTGAATTGTTAAAATACACTACAGTACAAATATTGAGAGTTATTATATAAAAACTGTTAATATTTTATGTTGTATATAAATGGCCATATCATAGACAATCAAATTGTCTAAATTAATAAGAAAAAATTATCCAAATTGGACCAGTATTAGTACGCGGAGAAGTTAGCTGTTATCATTTATGTTACTATAGTTACCGTCTTATCACTTCATATATATATATATTAATTGATATCAAAGCTTCAATTGTGTTGAATTAATGTAAATAAATCCTCAAATATAGCAATAGCGAATCATTGCTATGTCTGCTAGTTCTAAATACATTGTACTTATAAGAAGATGGTCAGGGTTGCAGTCAAAAGACAACAAATAGTTTGTAACTATTAAATGTCCAACGTTTCGCCCCACTTTGCAAGGCTTCATCAGGACTAAAAAAATACAAAAAACAACTAAGAACATTACAATAAGCTAAATTAATGTAGGATAAATATTATGTAAAAATTAAGTGATAAGAAAATTATATATAAACACAGGAAGGTAGACATAATATAAAATAAACTTCAATAAACAATGATAAGAATAAAAAATTACGTAACAATGGTAAGAATAAAAATTTAAAAAAAAACATAAATGTAAAATATACAGTTAAAAAGTACACATTTTGTTTTATATACGTCTCCTGTACTTTTTTAACTGTATATTCTACATTTTAGTATTTTTTAAAATTTTTATTTTTACCATTGTTACGTAATTTCTTATCACTTAATTTTTACATAATATTTGTGCTACCTTAATTTAGCTTATTGTCGTAATGTTCTTAGTTGTTTTTTGTTTCTTTTTAGCCCTGATGAAACCCTGCAAAGTGGGGCGAAACGTCGGATATTAAATAGTTATAAACTATCTGTTCTTTTTTTACAGCAACCCTCACCATCTTCTTATATTTTATCTTATATTTTTTAAGTTTT
>NW_027105462.1:365355-369903 GCF_000696795.3 Halyomorpha halys | reverse complement strand
ATAAATAAATTTTAGTTTAAGATAGATTGCTATAAGCTCACCTGTAACATATGTATCACGCAAAGACATGGATAGCCCACATAAAGTCTTCCTTTATGTCATTAAGGACCACATACCAGAAGAGAGTAAAGAAACCAACTAGCTGAACGTAAACATCTCGATCAGCAGAGATGCGGACGGAAGGCCCCGACAACTCTCAGATAGAGAAATGCCTACTTAGTGTTCTGAGAAATCGAATCAGATCCCCTCTGTCGTACCTGTGTCGGGGAAATATTAAATACTAAAGAACACCTAGTCTAATATTTCTTATCAATAGGACTAGGATTTTAATCTAGTTAAAATGCCAAATATGTGCATTTATATCTAATATTTTTAAGACAATTCTGTTAGAAATATATAAAATCAATAAATTTATACACTGGAAGAAAAGATTTCTCAATAATTAAACAGTTAAAACTGATGAGTCTGCCAAGTACAGGTAGGGGGAATAAAATATGGCGGCTGTTTCAAAACCTTAAAAAAAACATTAATTTTTCATTCGGAGCTCTCTATCTTAAAAACTAACAACAACTATAGAAAATCTATAAGAAAATTTAAAGAAGAGTAAATTTGCTGAAATATAAGCCCCAATAGAGCTATTTACATCCAATAGTTCTTGAGATATAGCTTTTTAAAAAGCAAAATTTCTTAAAAATGTACCGAAAGATTAGTGGTTAGTTAATTTATTTTGAGAAATATCTCAGGAACTATGTGATGTACAGATCTCTATTAGCACTCAAACTAAAGCTAGTTTAATGTACTATGAAGTAGTTTATGACCTTTACCTTCGTAGGAATAGTAGTTTTCATGATATTTTATAATATAAATTGATTTATAGTTGTTCGGACAGTAAGTTTGATCTATGAAAAACTTTATTTCAGAAATCATCAGACGTACAGATGTCTGCCCAGTACTGACATTAAAGGTAGTTAAATTTACTATAAATTGATTTATAACTTTTTTCTTTATAGGAGTAGTAGTTTTTATGATATTTGACAAAATAAACTCACAAAATGTTAATTTATAGTTGTTCATATAAAATGTTGGATTTTTGAAAAAATATATCTCTAGATCCATAAGACGCACATATGTCTGCCAACACTCAAAATAAAGGAAATTTAACTTACTATAAACTAGTTAATGACACTTATCTTCGTAGGGGTAGTATTTTTTATGATATTTGACAAAATAAACTCACAAAATGTTAATTTCTAGTTGCTCGTATAAAATGTTGGATTTTTGAAAAAATATATCTCTAGATCCATAAGACGCACATATGTCTGCCAACACTCAAAATAAAGGAAATTTAACCTACTATAAACTAGTTAATGACACTTATCTTCGTAGGGGTAGTAGATTTAATGATAATTACATATGAATATTAGCTTTACCAAATTTCATGAAAACTACTGTATAGCTTATTAAACTAACTTTAATTTGAGTGCTAAAAGACATCTGTAGGTCAAATGGTTTTGAGATATAGATTTCTCAAAATAAATTAACTAACTTCCGATCTATCAGTACGTTCCATACAACATTTTTATGAAATGTTGCTTTTTAAAGAGCTATATCTCGAGAACTATTTAACGTAAATAACTCTTTTAGGGCTCATATTTTAGCAAATTTGCTCTTCTTTAAATGACATTCTCTTAGGTTTTCTTGTGTTGTATCTACTTTTTAAGATATAGAGCTCCGAATGAAAATTTAAATTTTTTTATCGCTTTCAAACAGCCGCTATTTTTTATTCCCTCAACCTATACTTGGCAGACTCATCAATTTTGACTAGTAATTATACATAGTTTTCATTAAAGTGATCAAAAATGATGAATCAATGAATCATGAATGAATGATTGTACTATAGTTATCCTGCTTTACGGAAGATATTATATATTTCATAGTTGTAATGGTGAAAGTAATGAACTGTATTATAGTTGTAAATTACTTATTGTTCCTTAAAAAATATTGTGCTGAGCTTGGAATATTCTTCCCCGCGTACGCGTGGTTTTTTGAGTGGACGCGGTCAGTAAATCAAGAAGGATCGTGGAGCTTTGTGTGTGAGGTCGCTGTTGAAGTGAAAGGCATCTATCAAACCGAAATAATTCATATCGTGTCTCCTGTCCCAGCCATCTTCCATATATTTCTTCTGCGATTTTTGTTTTTTGCCCCAATAGGCCAGTTCGTACGTCCGCATCCCCCCTTTATTAATGTTCTCGCCCCCCCCCTACGTTAACTACTGCTTTCAGCTGATTCATCGCGTTTTTTTTTTTATCAAGTAAATCCTGTTATACAACAGGAATGGGATGAAGTCAATAAAGCTTAGAGAAGTGGAAGTTTAAATACTTTAGAAACATTAAGATTTGATATTAATATTGTTTTATTACTTTCACTTACCTATATATGGAATATATAATAAGAGGAAGTACTGGCATCTAGGAAAATTTCAAATTAGAGTTTTCAAAAGAATGAGAAAAAAATATTACCTATTTTATTAAATGATTTTATATTCACTAAAAATTAAAAATTCCTTCAGGAGCATTCCTGTACTGGAGTACACCAGTATGGTATCCTTTATCATATAAGGAAGGCCTCACATGTACAGAGGTTAAATCAATCAATTAACTATTTATAACGACAATATTTTTTTAAGTTGTCAGTTCAGCGTAGACACTAAAAGAAAATTTAATTAATCCAATTCATCGGGGTTTAAAATTTTAAAAATTAATGGTATGAAGATAATCCAGGTCAATAAATGTATCAAAATAGTAAAAGAAAACTATTTATTGTTTACCAACGTTCCGCCCCACTTTGTAGGGCTTCGTCAGGGCTAAATAAAAATAAGAAGCAAACATTGTAGGAATTGACAGAATATTAAAAATCGACATAACTATATTTCCTTTTACTTGTTAATGTACCTCAACTTTGTCACATTTACTTCACTTATCTGTTTATATTTTAAACGTACCTCTTTACCATACCTACAAATATTTCTAACAATATTCCCTTATAGTTATCCAGCTCCAAGTAAAAGGTTTTGTGGTATTGTAGATATAATGTTTAAACTATTTTAGGATATGTTACTACTAACTAATACTAACACGCTATTACTACCAAATAATTTGTACTGGTGAACCCAATGTACTCAGAATGTAACAGAAACAAAGTTACGTTTATTGCAAGAATATATACAAACATGACTGATATCAATAGTCTTAAATATAATTTTTTTTTATCCTCAACCTAAATTTATATCACCTATATAAAATTTTATATGACCTATTTAAAATTTACAAGACCTTCCTCCCATGTTACGTATTCTTACGTAACCTGATGTCAATTTTTATTCAAAAAATTAAATAAATATTTTATCACAGAAAATAATAAAAAATAAAACAAATTCCGTCCTAACAAAAACCAAATCATTTTTTACAATGGTCCGATGAAGAATTATTTCAGCACTCTACATATTAATGATTGATCGTATTTTTCAAACGATGAAGAATATAGTCGGAGGTGCCTCTAAAAAGGAAACAAGAAATAGTTAACTACAATTCATTTGCTAACGTTTCGTCCCACTTTGTAAAGCTTCATCAGGGCTATTCCAGTTTGAAGATACCGAAACAGTCAATTTTTTCAAAAATTTCGCCTGTGAAAAGTTTCAATTTAGTTGAACCTACAATTTCTAGCATTAGCCATAGGAATTATCTCAGTCTAAGGTAGCCTAAGTAACCTGGTTAACAAAACTGTAGACCAGAAACATTTCGCTACGTGATCGGAGTTTTACTAAACTCTTAGACAAATCTAAGATCAAAACAAAGTTAACTTTTTCGGATTTGAATTCATATTAAGTGGAAGGTGAATAAAGAAAAAAATATATCTTTGTTGTGTTTAAATATTACATTTTACGGCGTAATCCGACCAGATATTTAGCTAATTTTGAACTAAGAATGTTTCGCTAAGTCTGGAGGTTAGAGGAGAGAAATGTTGGCAGCCGAAAATAGACTATTTAATCGCTAGTATACCTGGTGTTTTAGTTAGCGGAAGGCGTCAATACGCCGGCCGTACGGAAACTATAAAGCTCAATGTGAGGAATGTCCCCTTTGAGGAGGTGATGCGAACTGGAAATAGAATATGCAGGTGGGACCAGTGAGGGAGGGGGGGAGAGAGGAGAGAGGAGAGAGATAGATAGAGAGAGAGAGAGAGAGAGTGTGTGAGAGGGGGGGGAGTGTCTCATTGAGCAATTAAAATTATTCAAGTTTTTGGGTACAATATGAGTTTAGTGAAAACAAGTACAACAGATAACCAAAAAAGAAAACAATATTTTTAAACATGTTAACTTCTTAAAAAACAAAAAAAGAGATATAATAAGAAGAAAAAAGAAAAGGCTAATGAGATAATAAGAATGAAATGAAAATGTATGCCCTCTGGAAATATTAGGTACATAAAATGATCCTATAAATCCAAGCTAATTACAAAATAAAATCTTCTTAAACAAAAGAACAAAATTAAAAT
>NW_027105462.1:363164-364697 GCF_000696795.3 Halyomorpha halys | reverse complement strand
TTTGGTAAAAATAGCAATCCAACAAAATGAAGCAGAGGAAAATTATATAATTAAAAATATTTATATGATAATAGATTACACAAAGCAAATTTATATTCATGTTATAAAGTAAATTCACATCAGCAAGATCATTGCTAAATAAGATCAGATTTTTTATTTATCCATTAATTGTTTATAATACATGTTTCTAAAGCCTGTTTGAGATTGTATATTTTTAATATTTTCTGGGATATCCTGCCACAAACGAATTCCGCTAATTAAAAATGATTCACTATATCGAGATGTTCGATGGACTGGAATGTGAAACTGACTGTTATGTTTTTTAACAATGCGATTTGGAGGAGGAATTTGCTTTTGAAAGAGATCGTAAGGGTAATTAGGAGTTTTATCTTTAAAAGGTTGGTACAGGAAACTACCCAGCATGTATTTTCTTCTTTCAGGAAGTTTGAGCCAACAAAGTTCTTCAAAAAACGGAGAGGGAGAGAGAGTGGGAGGGAGGGAGGGAGGGAGAGAGAGAGGGGGAGAGAGAGAGAGAGAGAGAGAGAGATAGAGAGAGGGGGGGGAGTGTGCTATGTTATATTTATGCATCGGCTTATTTAAATACAATTTTCGTAAATCAAAGGAACTGGTGGCTTCCTTTATCGAAATGCAGTAAAGTCCCCAAGCCCAAGCCCTCTGTTCTTTATTGCAGAGATCTTCCTCTTTATGCACCATTTGCAAGCCTTCTTGAGGGGTCTTCCTGTACCGGAGTACACCAGTATGGTATCCTTTATCATATAAGGAACGGCTCACATATACAGAAGTTAAATCATTTAATTCACTATTTATAAGGACAATATTTCTTTAAGTTAAGTCAGTTCAGCGTAGATACTGAAAGAAAATTTAATTAATCCAATTCATCGGAGTTTAAAATATTAAAAATTAAATAGGAAGATAATCCGTGGGCTTCAATAAAAGTATCAAAACAGTAAAAGAAAATTATTTATTTTTAACCAACGTTTCGTCTCACTTTGTAGGGCTTCGTCAGGGCTAAATAAAAATAAGAATAACATTTGTAGGAATTGACGGAATATTAAAAATCGATATAATTATATTTCCTTTTACTTGTTAATGTACCTCAACTTTGTCACATTTACTTCACTTATCTGTTTATTTTTTAAACGTACCTCTTTACCATACCTACAAATATTTTTAACAATATTTCCTTAAAGTATTATTATTATTTCTTTTATCTATTTTAAAAACAAAACAAACTCCGTAAATTTTTACCTCCTACATATTTTCTCAACATCTGTTCCTTTCTTACTAATAGATTATTCCAAGTAAACCACAATGGTCCCTATTCATCCCTCTATTTTCAATCCGCAGGTGTTCCTCAAGGTAGTATCCTCGGTCCCATCCTCTACACCATCTATACAGCTGACATACCAACAACTCCTAACACTATCCTTACCACGTATGCTGATGACACATGTGTTCTCACAGTTAGTAATAACCCTTTGATTGCATCCCAAACACTCCAGTTCCATATCA
>NW_027105462.1:356858-362626 GCF_000696795.3 Halyomorpha halys | reverse complement strand
TAAACTGTTTTTAGAGTTCTACTACTGGGTAGTTTCTCTACATCCTGTATCATATCATTATGTCATTATGATCAAATTTACTGGTTGTATTTTTTTATACATTTGTAAATATCAATAAATAAATAAAATAAAAAAAATTTAAATTGGATGAAGATAGTTGACCGTATGAAGTTGATTACAGGAAGATAGTTCGGGTGGCGGTCAATAAATTATCAAAATAGTAAAAGAAAACTATTTATTGTTAACCCACGTTTCACCCCACTTTGCAGCGCTATATGAGAAAAAAAGATGCAAACATTTTAGAATTAATAATATATTTCAAAACAATTGTTAGTTTATTTAAAGTATATATATATAAATACAACTAAAATAGTAAAATATTAATAATAACGATATGAAGAAATATACATGTTGGTAGACTAGAGACAAGTTGTTACTAAATATATTAGATGTGATATAAGTTCTCAATATAGATCTAGGCACATAAATTGTAGGAGACTACTCATTAAAACTAGTTTTAAATATGGTAAAGAGGTAGGTGTATAATGCACAACAGATAGGTGAAGTAGATATGGTATAGCTGAGTATAGTAATATGTAAAAGGTTTCTTTAGGTTTCCTGGGGCCAAGAAATTTGATACCATTACTGACCGCCACCCGGACTATCTTCCTACAATAAATTTACTTTGTTCATTTTTAAATAAATGTTCACATATTTTAAATCATGTTTAACCACGCCTTAGTTTATTTTTATGTCATATAATCTAATCTCTTACTTTTTTACTTTATTTTTGTTGATTGTATCGTTTTTAGCCCTGAAAAGTGGGACAAAACGTTGACTCACATCAAATAGTTTAATTACTATTTGAATTTTTTCTTTGACCCTACCTGGACTATCTTCTTTTTATATATTGCACACGGCCAATCTATAATCTTTCGAAATGTATTTGTATTTGTAACACAATTTTTATACATAAGTAAGTATATAATTAGTATTGTAGAGTATTTACCGAAACCTAGACTTCGGACCGACATAGCTTTAATTACCCCTATAAGACACAACCCTCGGGAGATCCCACGGCCAAAGGGAATAGAGGAGGCCCCCACGGGTCTGTTCGCCCAAGATAAGGAACCATCGATTCCACTTACCGTGGTTTACGGTGGACCAGGTGCGCCCCCAAACAAAAATTACTCACATAAACTTACAAAGGGGCATGTGCCACACACACCACACGCTATCTCTTCCCCTTTCCCTTCAATTTTTTTAAAGGGCTCACCTTTATTTATAGATCTTCAATAATGCTCTTTCATCCCACCGCTCCTATTCCCAGCATAGGCGGTGGGTTCTCGTCTCAAATCTACTTGAAATCATTTCATGACTATTCGAAATGTTTATTTTATAACACTAAAATTTATTCTTTTTTTTTTTTTTATTTCTTCACTGAAATTTACAACTCTATAAAAAAAAATAAGTAGATGTGATAAGTGTTACATAACACATGATAATCTGAGAAGGAACCATGCAATGGGTGTACTGCAGTCATTGCTTTGAATTAGAAGATTCCATGACCAGCTTCTTTTCAGACGCCTAGGAGGATTATTAGGTAATGAAGGAGAAGCCAGGTTAGGAAAAAGTGGATTTGGTTGGTTGAGAAGTTTATCATGGAAGGAATGGTATCTGGTTCTGGCCAAATCGGCAACATATGGAATATTGAGGTCCTGATGGATGACTTGATTTGTGATAAAGTAACGAGCATTAAGGAATTTACTTACATTAATATCTAATATCTTACTTACTTTAATTAATATCTTTTCAGATGCCTCAGAGGAAAATAAGAGGTTGTTAAGAATGAGATATTAAAAACTAAAGGGTTTGGGTGGGTAAGGATTCTGGAATGAAAGTATTATCTATTTCTGGTCATATCTGCAACGAATGGAATGTTGAGGTCTATAGGGAAGGGTATATTTTGTGGCGTAATAAGGTGCATCAAGGATTTTACGGAGGATTTAGTATTGTAAGGATTGGATATGGAAAGGATTTGATGGTTTGGTGAAGTCTCAGAACTCCGTATATTCAAACAGATCTCATTGTTACATTAGAGGTAATCACGATTGAAGTAAAGCAACATGTTATTTTTGTCTTGTGTTTTGGACTTTTTAAAAAGTATAATCAGTAGCCAAACTTTTACACTTCTACTTTTCACTTATTTTAGGCATGTTGTAATAAATTACTGTAATAAAAACTTAGAAGTAAACAATGACATGAAGTTTTGGAAGGAAAGGTTACTAAACAAGTTGCTCAGAAAATCCGCCAGGAGCTCTTATGCACTTTAAATAAGGCTGCTCACAATCCTATACTTATAACATTTAACATTTAAAACAATATCATGAATAACCCTAGTGTATATAAGTTTTTTGTAGTAAATTTGAAGTTGTCAAGTAGGTGTTGTAGTAACTAGAATCTTCAAGGGGGTCTAACACTAATAACAACTTTAAAGTATAATATTTTACATAATTCATAAGTTATAATAACGTTCTTGATTCTTCGGATCTAATTTTATTATCTTTAAAAACGAAGGAGTCTACACTTTAATAACATTAAATTATAATATTTTAAATAAACCCAAACTAAAAAAAAAGTTCTTAATTTATTTCATGATTTTTATTTATGAAATTAATGGATAACTGTTATGATAATTTTTTTTTTAAATTAAGAAAAAACTGCTATAAAATTTATAATTTCTGTCTGACCCGGGAAAACTTCGCTATTGCTGGACTTGAGGAGATATAATAGTACAAGAGTCGAAGACGAGAAAAAACTCAGTTATTTCACCCCAATTTATGATTACTTTAATGTAAACTGAGTAAAATTACTAGTCAAAATTGATGAATCGGCCAAGTATAGCTAGGGGGAATACAAAATGGCAACTGTTTCAAAATGTTAAACAGAAATAATTATTCATTCTGAGCTTCATATCTTTAAAACTACCAACAATACTAGAATTCTAATGGAACATCATTTAAAGTAGAGTAAATTTACTAAAATATGAGCACTAATAGACTTGTTTACTGTCAATAGTTCCCGCGATACAACTTTTTAAAAATCAACATTCATAAAATATATGCTGAAAAATCTTAATAAGTGAATTTATTTAGGGAAATCTTTATCTCAGGAACCATGAGACTAGGGTTTATACAAAAACCGACATTTTAGAAAAACGGTTTTCGAATAGTAATTTTTCCAGAAAACTGGTTTTAACCGGTTTCGAATTTTTATAAAAAAAATTTAGAGTAATTAAAAGCAGTTTTTGACTGAAACTATTTACTGTTCAATTTTATTGATAGTAAATTTTTTTTATGTAATTTAGTAGAATAAAGAAATAATAGTTGACCAGGATTGTTGTTTATGCATAATTTTCACATATAAGGATGTAAATATTTTTATAATAGTGAAACGAGTTATTCAGCAAAGGGTTCGAATAAATAAAAACAATATATTTTCATATTTTTATAATAACTATATTATTTTTTTTAAAAACAATGTTATTAGATACAGATGGAAACTTATTAAAAACAATTAGAAAATATATAACTGTGTATTATATAATGTAAATTATAATCAAAGCCGAAAGATCAGAGTAAATAAAGTTTATGCATACACACTTATTAAAATCAATTTTAGTTTTAAAGACAATTAAGCAAAGGACCGAGTATTTTCTATTCCGGGCAATTTTAATACAAATTTAAATATTCTATTTATTTTTTTGTTCAATGAAATATGATTTCAGAAAACAGAGGAGGACGTCTATCGATTTGCTACTTAGCCGTGTCCTTAGTTTATTCACAAAATTCCCTGAAATAGAAAATACCCTCTCACTTGCAACCGAAGTGTTATTTTGAATAACATTGAAAACCGATATTTTCTACTAAAAAACCGATTTTCGAATTTCATAATTTTTTCAAAAAACCCTACATGAGACATATGGATGTCTATTAGCACTCAAATTAAAGCTAGTTTAATGAGCTATAAAGTAGTTTATGATTGATATCATTATAGGAGTAGTAGTTATTATGATGTTTATACTTTATAGCACATTAAACTAGCTTAAGTTTAAGTGCTAATAGACATCTATGCGTCTAATAGTTCCTGAGATATAGATTTCTCACAATAAAGTCACTAACTTCTTATTTTTCAATATGTTTTTATCAAATTCTGCTTTAAAAATTCGTATCTTGGGAAATATTGAATGTTAATAGCTCTACTAGAGCTTATATTTTAGTAAATTTACTCTACTTTAAATAATGTTCTCTTAGATTTTCCAGTGTTGTTGGTAGTTTTTAAGATATGGAGCTCCGAATGAAAAATTAATGTTTTTTTTAAGGTTTTGAAACAGCCGCCAGATTTTATTTCCCCTAACAACACTTGGCAGACTCATAAATTTCGACTAGTAATTATTCATAGTTTTCATTAAAGTAATCAAAAATTGGGGTAAAATCATTGACTTTTTTCTTCGCTTGGGCTCTTGTACTATAAGGAGTTAACTACCAAATGTTAGTTCATCCATTTCTCAAAAATAAAGGTTAACGAGGCAATTGATAAAATAGCTAAATTAACCATTACAACAGTCATTACCATTACAACAGTCATTACCATTACAACAGTGGACACTAAATCTAAATGGACTTGCAACGAATCATGGAATTTGCCATAACTAACTGCATAAAATAGGTATAACTGAAATTTTTCAATGTAACAATTGTGGCAGTAACAAGACTCTTAAATATATTATACTAGATTGTCTGGCGTACGAAAAACAAAGAAAAAAATTGTTCAAAGATCTTGATAAAAATCAAAATATTGTTTATGATAGTGTATTAACAGTAACAGACTGAAAAAATATGTTAAATCCATAAATATTTGAAATCTATAAAAAAAAACAAAAAAAAAAAATGGTAAAAAAAACATTGCGTTAGATCTTCATTATTATTATTACAATTATAAAAAAATATATATAACAGATGTAGTTATGGTATAATATATTAAGAAATCAGATATATTTAAGTTAATAAATAATATCAGAAATTAGGTCAGGCGAACTGTCCTACAGAGATTTCATGGAATATTATTAATTAATTTTTGGCTGCATTGAATATACCATAGGGGGAGGGGGGAGGGAGAAAATTAACTTTTGACAAAAAACTGCTCAATTATTTAACCAACCTTCTCTGGGGAAATTTGAGGATATAACCCTAAAATTTCCACCAAACTAATTATAATATCTGTAGTTTTATTATAGTATATATATAATCTATATAACTTAATGATTTAGCTTCTAAGTTGCCGACTGAAAAGATAAGCTTAAGATATAGGAGCAGAGTAAGGTGTTGGGTCAGGTGAGAGCAAGTTCAGTTCCAAGAAGTCTGGCCCAGCGCTGAGCAGTCACATTTCGTTCTAGCCTTCTCTACGTCGTCGTCTCCATCAAGTTCATATCTCTATATTATTATTTCAAAAGAAAAAGGCAGCGAGATCTCCAACACTCAGCACTAGATGAGGGCTTCATAATTAATACTATAAATGAATTTCTCCATATTTATTTCCATATATTTTTCAATTTCTTTTTTTTTTTTTTTATTATTTATTTATTGTAATTTACAACTGTACAAAATAATACAACAGGTAAATATGTAGTATGTTTCATATACACTTGAAAATCTTGGGAAGGAACCACCCATTGGTGGTACTTCAAACATTAATTTAAACTAGAAGGT
>NW_027105462.1:354044-355363 GCF_000696795.3 Halyomorpha halys | reverse complement strand
CTGAAAAGAAGATGGCCTCGTGACCTTATATTGTAAACTGTTTTTAGAGTTCTACTACTGGGTAGTTTCTCTACATCCTGTATGTCATTATGATCAAATTTACTTGTATTTTTTATACAGTTGTAAATATCAATAAATGAACAAATAATAAGAAAATATTGTTTCTTAAATATGATATACAATAGAAGCCAGAAGTACACTAGCGCTGTTAGGTGTAGCGGAACATTGGTTAAATTAGGCATCATAATGAACGGACTCCTTTAATAGTTCAGTTTAATTAGATCTCTAATTAGTATCGTCATGCTGGGTCGGCTGCCTCCGCATTCAATGGCTCCTGTCCCACCAAAAGTCGAATACGTACTCCTGATGTATATGGCATTATTTATTATTTACGTTTCCCTCGAAGAATGGTGTCGTAATTGGAGGATTAACATAAATTCCAACAAATCCCATCAAATCACCTTTACCCTTCGTCGTCAACCTATTGACTGCCCTACAATTTTATTAAATAAAATAAAATTAAGTTATATAATGCAAAGAAGTATGAATACATTAGTTATTAATAATTAAAATATGGAAAGAAAAATAAAATTGAGAGAAAGAAAATATAAAATATATGTAACCATAATAATTGATAAAGAGGCAAAATATAAGTAAAGTTTAACAACGGGAATGAATAAAAAAAAAAAAATTTTGAAAACAGCAATAATAATATATAGTGAACATAACAAATAACGTGGGTAAGGAAAATTGAGAAAAGAAGGGGTCAATTCCATTTTGTAAAATTATTCACTTTATATAAGTATAGGAAGATGGTCAGGGTTGCGGTCAAAGGAGAAACAAAAATAGTTTACAACTATTTATTTTCCTGTATAGGAAGATGGTCAGGGTTGCGGTCAAAGGAGAAACAAAAATAGTTTACAACTATTTACTGTAAACAGGTAGGTTGTCTTGACTTTTTCTTTGCTCATTTATTATCATTTTATATCTTTATTTTTACTTATTTATGTATAATTATTATTTTTTCATAACGTTTATTTAATCTCTTTATTTTATTTTATTTTATTAAGTTACTTTTGCATTTTCCTCCAGAATCCAATCCTTACAGTCCAAAATCCTTCTTAAAATGCTTAAAGCTCCTTACTTTGTCACAAATCAAGTCATCCATCAGGACCTCAATGTTCCATATGTTGCCGATTTGGCCAGAACCAGATACCGTTCCTTCCATAATAAACTTCTCAACCATCCAAATCCACTTGTTTTTAACCTACCTTCTCCTTCATTACCTAATAATCCTCCTAGGCGTCTGAAAAGAAGAT